>NC_137813.1:10312871-10345371 GCF_963921795.1 Nannobrachium achirus | reverse complement strand
CTATGTATTCCTGGGCTCTGCTCTCCCTCTGCCGCGCCTGGGGAGACAACGGACTGACCTCACGCTTCCTTCAATGCATGAGTAGTCCAAGTTGTTTCTTTTCACCTGACAGGGGGGATTTCCCCGGGATGGATGTAGCGTGTGGAAGGAACACGTTATTTCAACCAGGTCCTTTCCCCTCCATCAAATGCCCCGGCTGGCCAGGGGGAGGCATTATTGAGACCAGGATTACTGCATGTTTTTGTGAGGGTATCAACCCTAGGAGACGCAGGGAGAACATGCAAACTCCACACAGAAAGGCCCTATCGCCGACCCCACCAGCGTCCCCCGGCGGGAATCGAACCCAGGACCTTCTAGCTGTGAGGCGAAGCACTAACCACTGCGCCACGGTGCCACATAAAGTTCCTTTCTCTACACAAAAACCCCAGAGGTGTCCCCCCCCTCCCCCCTTTGTTCCCAGATTGCTTTCCACACACCATCGCAGACCAGTCGTCCACATGTCAGTCCAGTAAGGACCCCCCCTCGGGGACCCCCAGGACAGTACATGACAACCACACAGCTGACAGGCCACTCCAATGACACTCTGTCACACACACACACACACACACACACACACACACACACACACACACAGCCTTGTGTGCGCGCGATCACAGAGCCACGTGCGCTTACAGTACATGTCAGCCTTTACTCAGACAGTCAGGCGTTGTGTGCACTTATTCGCACGCCTGTGTAGATCACGTGACATGGGTGGAGCCAGCTTTGTGTCGTCGGCCAATGGGGAGCCTTCGCTTATCTCCCAGCTATAGAGCATCGCAGTTGAAGCCCCACCCCGTCCTCACTCTGGTGTCGGAAGCGTTTTCCGCATTCATTTCTTCCATAGACATTTCATAAAGTATTTATTTAAACGTTTTTAAGCCTTGGACAAAGCCACCTCGGCTGGAGAGGGATCATGTCAATATTCACATTTTTTTGAATGCAAAGATTAATTAGAAAGCTAAAAAAAGGGCAGGGTACAAGACTGTGTACATCATTATTTTTAAAATTGCGGAAACTACACTCCCAGAATGCATTGCGAATGTTGTTGTTGTTTCCTGAAATAAAGCCCTTAAATCACGCTCAGTTTAGTTATCCAGGCCAGCATATGGCCTGAAATGTAGTGATTGTCATCTCTGTGGACGCTCTTATCGTCATCCTTAACATAGTGCATCATATTTGTAAAAGAAAGACGATCGCTCACCGAGTTCTGCTGACGTGCAATAATTCGCCGGGAAGACAGGGGTTAGTAGCTACTTCCGCGGTAACCGCAAGATACATGAAAGAAGAAGAAGCTAGACCAATCACAGACGTCGATTTCACCGGATGTACATGTTTAGCAGTATGGGAAATGCAGTTCTTCTCCGTGTGATCTTGATTAAAACGTGTTTTTACTAAAACTAGAGTGATTGCATACATACTCGGGGGTTCTACAGGAGCATATAGAACCATTTTACAACCACCAGCCTAGTGGTAAGTGTACATTGAATTGCTACGACTTTGTGGCTGATAATGAAAAACGCTATGGTGAAAATGAATGGGTTGTTTACTTCCGACACCGCACTGCGATGCTCTATAGGGATGATAGGCCGGACCTTGATCTTTCTCTCTGCACAGAACAGTCTTTATAGTGTTAATGCATCTCTCAGAGTGAAATTAACCTTCATAACATTGATTCAACTGTGCATGTAGGCAGATATACAGGGCACAGTTACAGCACAGTTATTTCTGTCAACATTATTTATAGTTTTGTATGCCAGCTGTGTGATTATAGAGACAAACTAGGGAAGTGTTTCTCAACCACTGTGCCTGGGGACCTTTGGTGTGCCCCTGAAAAGGGTCAGGTGTAGTCTGGGATCACTTCACTTTTCGGGGTTGTAACCGGTCTGGAGCGGAAACCTCAAAACGTCATGTTGTAGTACTCAAAGGACTACAATTTGCCGGAAAGATCAAACCGGATTCAGTTTTAACCCAAAATATTCCCCTGCGCTCAAGGACACACGTTTAGGGCCTACCTAATAAACTCCTTGATGCAGAGTAGTTTTGCTTTTGAAAAAATCGTTTGGTATATGCATCTTTTAGTCCAACTTTTAGCGACTGGCAAGACTACACTAGGCTACTCGGGCATTTTAATAGGGATTGGGGAAACAAACGGAGGGAACCAAATCAAAGCGACGCCGCTTCTTCTAGTGGTTTCCGTGCTCTAGGCGGAAACCAAACGGCCTGTTGTGAACGAACACCAGGCTTTTTCTCAGAAAGCCTGGTAGGCGAGATTAGGTCAGGTGTGCCCCTTGAAACTGCTTGAAAGCCAGTATTGAATTTATCATTTTAAAAATGATTTAAACTGTGAAGCAACAGATCTACAAGCACACAACGCCTCGCATCACTACTGTTGTGCGACAGCCTTGTATAATGAAGCAGGGCTTTAATTTGCGAAGAAACGTACACATTTGAAACTTGGAGATACAAGGTTTCTTCCCGACAGTGACAATATTTACACCCCCGTATTATGTTGGTGTGCCCATGGATTCTTGGGACATGAAAAGTATGCCCATGCAGAAAAAAGGCTGAGAAACACTGCACTAGGGAGCCAGGCTAGGGCTCCCTAGGTGTAACATAACAAATTGGACTCCCTCCTTCCCAGTCCCCAAACAGCCAGGCCACACAGGTTTGAAACCCCAAAACAAGAGGTCAACTACCCCTACATACAGAACTTTAACACAATTAAGCGCATGACAGGATGTTGAGGAGCAAGACCTGTCATTAAAGGATTACTTTACCACTGTTCATCCTATCTTCATATAATAGGTCCTCTAATGTTCATAATAAAATTGCAAAAAAAAAAAAAAAAAAAATCTACTCGGTCCAAGTCTCTTAGGAGAGCTGTGGGAAGTCCCGAAATCCATAGTCTTGTGACATCATCATTGGGGAGTCCAAGCAAATGCAGGCTTTCTATTCCTGAAAAGTTGCAATGTTAAAGTAGAAGCTATTCTGTCCTACAAAGGCAGAGTGCAGTAACTACGTTTTTGGACACACCAACTTAGCCTTCATGATATTGGGAGATGAACAATTAGCTCAAGAACAGATATAAAATCAGTTTTTATGCCTTTATCTCATTTGGCTGATCAGCTGTAACACTTTTAAAACCATTTTAGTGAAATTCTTGTACGTAGTTACTGCACAGAATCTTTCACGCGAAAAAACATATTTTTAAAAATATTGTTTAAAAAAAATCTGTCAAACGATGATGTCACAAGACTATGGATTTCTGAACTTCCCACAGCTCTCCTAAGAAACTTGGACCGAGTAGATTTTTTTTTTTTTTTTTTTTGCAATTTTATTATGAACATTAGTGAGGACCTATGAAGATAGGTTGAAAAGTGTCAAAGTCCTCCTTTAACCCATTTAGGCCTAGAATTATTGAATGCTTTAACCAGTGAAAAATAGCAGATATACAAGCTCACAGCGCGGCTGCGAGCTTGTAGATTTTTGAAAAAGTCGTAAAAATGTGTGCAAATCTTTGAATATATGTATTTTCAAAGCAAACGTTTGTAACTCAAATTTTTCTTCTGGGTGGTCCCTGGAACTAAATATTTTGAGATGGGGGTCCGTGGCCAAATAAATATCATTTTGGGGGTCCTTGACATGAAAAAAGTTTGAGCACCACAGTATAGTCTCTCAAGAACAGACTAGCTGAGCTCCAGTTGAGTGAAAAGGACCTTTTCTTTGACGATGGCTGGCCAGATTGCTGACATAGAAACAAAGGTTTTTCAAAGGATTCAAAAGACACTTATAGAATCGGGTCAAAATTCAAATTTTAACAATTTTTCAAAAATAGCAGTTCTACAAGCTCACAGCGCGGCTCATATATCTGCTATTTTTCAATAGTTAAAGCATAAAATAATGATACACAATGTGTACCTGTTCTGAATGTTAAGCTCCAGTGGTGGAAAAATATAATTTTTACTCAAGTAAAAGTATCAATACTGCAATACAGAAATACTACAGGCAGGGACATGCTGGGCCCCTGATTCATCCCAGGAAAAAGAGTTGGAGAGGCCCTCATTGCGCGCTATGGAGAGAGATCTCTCTATAGCGCTGCTGCTGCTACTCAAAGATTTGCCATTTCAGATCATGACAAGTGACAAGCCAGTGGGCCAATTATTGTACAAGTTATATTTCGTCGTTGTCGGGTGGAAACCTTGTATGTCCAAAACCGTTTGTTTTGTATTTATCATTTTAAAAATGATTTAAACTAGTGAAAACAGCCGATCTACAAGCCCACAACGCCTCACACCGCGAGGCGTTGTGTGCTTGTAGATCTGCTGTTTTCACTACTTTTGTGCAAAGGCCTTGTATGATGAAGCAGGGCTTTGCTTTGCGAAAAAAATTATAAATTTGAAACTTGGAGAGGTTTCTGTCCGACAGTGACGATTTACTTTGTTGGCCGCCTAGCCCCCAAAATGGAACGAAGGCCGACATTTTATCTTTATTTTTTTCCTAATGGCCGGCCTGGACAGGTCGGGAATGAACCGGCCGTTCGGGAGTTGTCCCGCTTTTCCCAATGGCCAGCACGTCCCTGACTACAGGTAAAAGTCCGGGAATTCAAAATGTACTTGAGTAAAAGTATTAAAGTGTGATCTGATCTAAAAGTGGCCTCACGTGGTCATACAGCCATGGCTTTAAGCGCAGTTCACACTTCTCTTCTTGCCGCAGGGGGACGATTGACTTTAAGCGAGTTCCGTGGCCGCACGATGTG
This sequence comes from Nannobrachium achirus, assembly GCF_963921795.1. Taxonomy (NCBI): domain Eukaryota; kingdom Metazoa; phylum Chordata; class Actinopteri; order Myctophiformes; family Myctophidae; genus Nannobrachium; species Nannobrachium achirus. The sequence goes on along the minus strand of NC_137813.1, from coordinate 10,340,576 downwards.
TGGCAGACAGACTACAGTAGAGACAGCGTTTACAGGCCTAGTGTCACGTACAGTCAATTTAGCCCATTTACCCAGCCTTCAATCAGCGGGGGACTGTGGACCAGTGGTGGAAAAAGTACTGACAGTTCTTAGTAAAAGTACTGCAACCTAGAAATATAATCTGTTAGGGGACGGTCACACAAAAGTATGGTTGACAGCTGATAAGCGGATTCTGCAATATGCATTTCAATGGGAGTGGAGTGGACATTTTGAGAAATCTGCCATTTGCGGATTTCTGCAAAGAAACCCGATCAAATGCATTGACAGAATCCACTTGAGTTTGTAGATTTTAAATGGCCCAAATGTATATAGGGTGTGATAAGTGGTAAATTTTGTAATAACAATCAAAATCTACAAAGTAACTACTAACTAAAGTTTTCAAATGGCAATTAGTGGAGTAAAAATATTTGCTTCTGAGATGTAGTGGAGTAGAAGTAAAACTATAGCCTATACTGAAAATTGGAAATACGACAGTAAAGTAATAATACCTCTACATTGTACTTACGTCAACAGTAGGGCTATGCTTGAGTAAACTGACTGCGGACCAGCCTGGAAGAGTGGCCAGAGAGAGAGAGAGAGAGAGAGAGAGAGAGAGAGAGAGAGAGAGAGAGAGAGAGAGAGAGAGAGAGAGATGGATGAGCTGCTGGTTATTAGCCGCAGCTCAGTGGCGTCATCATCAAAAGACCCTCGTGCAACGCTCAGCAGCCCAGCGGCGATGGTCTGACACATTCATGTATGAGCGATATCTTAATTGCTTCTCGGACTTTTGAACCCTGATCAAGTGCCATCATCACTGTGGACGGATGGACTCAATGGACGGATGGACTGCACATGTGCTGTGAGCTTGGATATATATATATATATATATATATATATATATATATATATATATATTATTTTCTGTAGAAAGTGCCCTCTCCAGACCATGAACGCAGCATATGCTAAGGTATAAGAAATGCAAAATGCCCCCTCTTTCCATGGGGACTGCCCATAAGTCAGAAATCTCATTAGTCCTACATCTATACATCTAGTCCGAATTTAGTTAAGGTTAGGTTTTAGGGTTAGGTTTAGGCATAGTTTTACTGAGGTTAGGGTTAGGGTTTGGGTTAGGTTTAGGCATAGCATTTTTCCACAGGTTAACATCACCAGATTCTGACTAATGAGATGTAGGAACAATGAGATTTCGGATCAATGCCATGGCACCCTCTTTCCATTACTGTCCCCGAAGCCAGTATTCAAGAGAATCCTAGTTCTCATGAACTTAAATGCAACGTTTTATGTATGCCGCACCACCAGTAAAGGCTTGATTAGCCTATACGCACTTGAACAATAGCCGGTCTACAAGCTCACACGTGTCATGAGATCGGCTATTTTCGCCAGAAGTATACCCTCTTATAAATGTCAGCCCCTGCCCCTCTAACATTCCCTGCACTGTGTAGACAATTACATATTAATCTGTTTATTAATCAGTATTAGGAAACAAGCTCAAATAAGTGCAGCTACACTTCAAAAACAAACCTTCCCAACTACCAATAATTGTCTCCACCAGCCGAAGGCAGGGAGAGAGTATGTTTTCGCCCCTGTCCGTCCGCGCGTCCGTCCGTCCGTCCGTCCATGCGTCCGTGCGTCCGTGCGTCCGTCCTCCGAGTTTGTGTACAGCTAATCTCCGGCGCCGTTGGCCCGATCGCTGCCAAACTGAGCACACACACTCCCTGGATGCCAATTCAGAACCTCTGCCCCACATTTTTCAAATGCCCCTGTTCTAGCGCCACCATGAGGCCGATTTCTGTACACTACTCCTACAGATTCTGTCCAAAAATCCAACAAATCGGTAGACAGTATCTCTACAGTCATGTGATCATCATGGATGCGTCAGATTTTCCATATTCCATCCTGATTGGCTACAATTGGCTTCCAAAGTTTGCAGGATTGCTCCGTTTTGAACAAAATGCCTCAAATCATGAACACAGCGTGCAATCTCGGTGAAATTGGGCGTGCACGTTCCCACTAGGTAGAAGAAGAAATGCCACTTCAAATTTCTCAAATCAGCCTCATGGTGGCGCTATAACAGGGCAATTTGTGTGGCCTGTCGCCTATAATAAACAGACACTGGTTATGAATTCGTAGATGGAGACAATTCTCCCTCTTTGGGGATGATTTTCCCCTCAACAGCACGCATTTGGTCATGTGACTACGTGGCAGTCAAGGGAATCTTTTATCGTACAGCCGCCAAATTGTATTAATTGAAAGCGACACACGCACACACGCACACACACACACACACACACACACACACACACACACACACACACACACACACACACACACTAAAAACAAGGTACGCTGCCTGCATGGTATCAGTGGCAAGCTGCTGGAACGGAGCTGCTAATTAAGGGACGGTATGAAGGCTTTTCTTCCGTAATGGAGGCTTAGTTCCACGCAATTTACTGCACTCCAGAAGAGGAGCAAAGCACCGCCTCCGAGTTCACACACACACACGCGCGCGCACACACACACACACACACACACACACACACACACACACACACGCTGCAGTATACTGTACCTCCACCCTCCTCGGTTGCAGTGGCTTATGGGTTAGAAGTGAAAGCGGCGCTGTGCGAGACGAACCACAACAATGTTACGATGCACCCCAGAGCTGGCTGTCATCATCCAAACCATGCAAATTAAAGCAATGGTTGTCAACCCTTTGTCATGTCCAGGAGTAACCCCCCCACACTGCACTCACTAGCATTAGTCCACACAGACATCCCTTTTCAACACTATAAATTCCTGTGTTCATTTATAACTCTGGACCCGTATAGGGTCTCTCTGACTCAGACCCTCTCAGAGAATTGTAGTGAAAATAGTAGACCTACAAGCTCTCAACGCATCGCTTGGCATCGCAAATTGACACATTTTGTGCTTGTAGATCTGCTACTTTTGCTGTTTTTTGAATCCTGAAAAGTAACAGTTTTAGTCTTGTGGGGTTTCCACCCGACAGAGTCGATATATGCATATTGCATACGGTATTGTGTGTTATCACTGTAGCCAGAAGTAAGAGGAAAGGAAAGCCATTATTTCACAACAGCCGAGAGTGAAGAGATGCTTTCACATGACATTTGAGACAACAGGTTATTATAACATGTGGGTGGGGTGATTCAAGCCACTTTCTATAACCAGATAAGTGCTAATTAATGTCTGAAAGCCCTTTCTATGGTGCCTGGCCCTCCTCCTCAGGCCATCATTACACTCTGCTGTCTTGTTTAGGTTCTTCAACCCTCTCTAATTCTACCTCACACAGAACAATGAAGATGGATGGCTGATCACTGACATCCACTTACATCCATTTAGCATACATGCACACGCACACGCACACATGCACATGCACACGCACACGCACACGCACACGCACACGCCAAGGATGTCACTCATTGTCTTCACATCAGGCAAGAGAAGGAGAGGATGGCAGCCGGACGAACACTCAAGCTGACACGTGTGTGTGTGTGTGTGTGTGTGTGTGTGTGTGTGTGTGTGTGTGTGTGTGTGTGTGTGTGTGTGTGTGTGTGTGTGTGCGTGCGCGCGTGTGTGTGTGTGCGCGTGCATGCCGGAGCACCGTTCAAGCTGACGGAAACACTAAATAGAAGGGAAACATGGGCGTCTCGCCGTGCAGCCACTCTAAATGATGCAAGACACCAGAAAGTCACTGGGGTGTAAAATACTGCCATTGATGTGGTGGAGGGAGGGAGGGAGGGGGGGGGGGGGGGGGGGGGGGGGGGGGGGGGGGGGGGGGGATAACAGCTGCATACAGGGATGTACTGGGCCCCTTATCCAGCCCGGGAAAAGGAGTTGGAGAGGCCCTCATTGCGCGCGGGCATCAGCCACGCACCAGATTTCTTTTTTTTTTGGACGCGCCGCAAGGCCCCAAATACTAACCGATGAACGGTTACTGTGATTTTAGGTCTCATCGTTTTTCTGGTATAAAGAGAGTCCAATGATGTTGTATGTAGACCATCCAGGTCAGGAGTAGTCAAGGAAGCTAGGGAGTAGTGGGTCAGTATTCAGATGATATACAAGCCAGTGGGGCCAATGTGATGGCTATGTGGGCTGCTGCTACTCAGCGCTATATAGAGATCCCTCTCTATAGCTGCTGCTACTCAAAGATTGTCCATTTCAGATCATGAGAGACAAGCCAGTGGGCCAATTACATGAGTTATTTACTTTCTGGGCCGTCCATTTTTTTTAATGGCCGGCCTGGACCGGCTGGGAATGTACCGTTCTTTCAGGAGTTGTCCCACTTTTCCCAATGGCCAGCACGTCCCTGGCTGCATACCGCGCGTAGCATCAGTACCGCTAGTTTGAGGAACTTGGTCAGGACCCGTCACTGGTGATAGACAGGGCAAAAGTGATTTGAGCCCTGGTTGCTTGTTCTCCATACCTATGATACTCTCAGAGCTCCTTGGAGCCCATCTCACCGCTGGTCAGTTGGAGAGAAATGGCACCGCACTTCCCCTCAGCGCTGACAGACATAGTAAACGTCTTCTGTGAAATATTCTGTGAAATACCACGTGACCTACAGTATATAATGTTAACTTTCGGGGCATAAATGAATTACATTCACCCATTCACACACACATTCATTTGGGAACCCTGCCTCTGTGTTCTAAAACGGCAACTCTACCCCTGAGCCATTGCCTCCCCATGTGGCATAACATCACCCCTTTAAATACTGTCAGAAGTGCATGGGTGTTTCAGTGGTGTGCATGAGTTGACATAGTTTCCCACGTGGTGGTGATTTGACAGTGTGAGAAATACCACGTATAGCGTGAGTGCGTGTGAAGAAGATCCTCATTTGTGAGTGGGCAGCTCTGTTTTGGGAAATGTTGGCGGTGAGTCTGCAGTTCTTCTAACTGCAAAGGAGAGGTATATTTAATGACATGATTATTGTCTGATAAGACAGACAATCCTCTTATCTTTTTCCATCAGCCCTTATTATGAGTCTAATTAAGTGTCTCCCTGCGGTCTCCGTTAAGTCCCCATGGTGTGCCATCCGTCCTTTTCATCAGTGGTGGAAAAACAAAATGTTTTACTTAGGCTAAGTAAAATGTGGAAATACTCTGTTACAAGTAAATGTCCGGAATTCAAGATTTACCTGAGTAAAAGTAGAAAAGTATTTGCATCAAAATGTATTTAAAGTACCAAAACTAAGAGTAGTCATTAAATAGATTCTTTTTTAATAAATACAATAAAATAAAACCCCACTACCAGCTCAGATCTGCTTTTTTCACATGGTCAAAATGTAAGTAGGGCAGACGTGGTGAAAGTATGTTTTGTAATAATAATCAATACTAATAATCAATAAGTCAAAGTAAAAGTATAATATTTGTCTCTGAGATGTAGTGGAAGTTGTACAGAAAAAAAAAGTACAGTACAAAGTACTCAAGTAAAGTTTTGACCCTCATCTAGTCCTATAGTCCCAGACGCAGACGCATGCCCGCCTCAGCATTTTATAAAAAGCATGATGTCATCATGTCTGCTTGATATGGTTCGCGGTCGGGAGGAAACCTTGTATGTACAAAACTGTAACTTTTCAGGAAATGGAAAATGCCTTGTACCGGTATGTGTCCAAAACTGTTCATTTTGTATTTATCATTTAAAAAATGATTTAAAATAGAGAAAAATTGTCAATCTACAAGCACACTACATGTTTGTAGATCTGCTGTTCTCACTGCTTTTGTGCAACACTCTTGTATGATGAAGCAGGGCTTTAATTTAGAAGAAAAAACATTGAAACTTGGAGATACGAGGTTTCTGCCTGACAGTGACGAAATGTAAACATGGGGATAAGAGGTCACGCCGACAGCTTTACGGTTGAGCATTTGTAGATCAGCTGTTTTCCTTTGGACGACAGCGGCGGCTGTCATCAAAACAGAGACAGACAACGTTGTTTATCTTTTAACCATCAGCCTTGATAAATGTTATTAAACTGTCTCTCCCCGTGCGGTCCCACAACCGTCCTGTCTGTCCTTCACATGTTGTTTACACCCTCACGCAAGCACGCACACGCACGCACGGACGCACACAGAACACATACAGTGCCAGCTAGATGGCACCAGAGGCTGCTGGGTGACTAGAAAAGCCACATAGGGATATGCTGTATATGCACAAGCCTTGCGCAGCCGTGACGCGCGTGAACACTTTCGTGCGCGTCATGAATATGACCCGGATGAAGTTAGCTTGAAGTTACCTATAGGCTAACACTATTAGCTATAGGCTAACACTATTAGATTTAGCCGTGAATAAACCTTGTCCTCTTCCATAAAAGCATAGATCAGAGAAAAAGAGCTTCAAAGATCTGAGGATGCATTGGATTCAATGGCAAAAATCTGCGGCGCGACACTCTGGCGGGCAGATGTAAACAGATCGCGGCCGACGGACTGCTCGAAAATTTTGCCCGGGGCTTGTAAGGATGTCAATTTTTTTGGGGGGGGGAACTATAGGAATGCTTTTATGCTTTTACCAATGCTACATGTTTTTAATACATTTTGCCATTTTTAACCGTAGGCCTAAAGCTGAAAAGCCAAAACAAGCAGACCTTCCTCAGCAGTTTAAAAGCTACCTGCATGTCCTCTGTGTGAGTTGGGGGAGGGGGAGGGGGAGGGGGTGGATTGGTCGTCGAGCCCCTCCAGTCATCCCGACTGGAATGTCATTTTGAAGGCGTTGTGATGCCTGATTTTACCCTTGGTTGCCTGGTCAAAATAGCCAACAAGTCTCAGTGTAGATCTGCTATTTTCAGAGCGTTAACACCCGATCACAAACCAACAAGTTTAGGACTTTTAGGTCTGTTTTTTATTTGTGGACGAAATTGTCAATATATTTAGTTTTAGTCATCGTAGATTTTTTGTTTTCGTCAGTAAAAATTGTTTGTTGACGACGACGAGTCGTAGTTTTAGTAGACGAAATGAACACTAGGCTTGTGTAAAACAGGTGGATGAGGGCAGACTAGGGCAAACAAAACTAATTTAGCACGTTTGGCTTTTGCTTTTTTCCCTACCTTTTCCTTGCGCTTTGTTGCTCCACTTTAGTGTTCATTTCCGCCCGTGATTATAATTTAGGCCGTAGACAATGCTGCACCTGGCTTTGCTTTCTGTTGACAAGTGATTGATGATGACACGACGGGCGCCAATGGCAGCAGTTGATGACTGATTTTATACCCAAGAATTCATTTGGCGAAGTCTGGTAATCGGTGCATACTGTAGCGGGGACCTGATGATCTGTCTTTGTGATATGTTTGTTGGTTATGTGTTGCCGCCCAGACACGGTGCACAGCATGACCAATCGACCCCACACAGCATGCAGTGGTGGATGCTGGATAGTAACCAAGTGCATTTACTCCTTCCTACTTACTGACATATCGTTGCTGTCGGGAGACACCGCTCATGTCCATTTTTTTTTTGTGTTTCTTTGTTAATTAACGTCCCTACTTGATCACACTACCGTTGTTCCCTATTGAGCTTGGCACATTTCCTGGGGCAAGCTGCCCAGATCACACATGTCACATGTGTCTTCTTAATTTTTTCACTCAAAAAAAAAAAAAAACATCTGCAATGTTGTGCATTTGAAACTACCTGTACATTGCAGTGCACATCATGGGGTGATCACTGCTTGCCTCCTGTAAATTGTTTTATTTTTTATTTTTGTTTATTTTCTGTTTATTTCGTTACTGAGTGAGGTCAGCAGACAAAGTGACGTGAGTGAGATGAAAAAAATGGGTGAAATGTGCCAATCTCAACAGGAAACAACGGTAAGTGCGTCACACAAAGGCATCAAAAGTAGCAGATCCACAAGCTCAAAACGAGGTGTGACAGCGTATTTTGAGCTTGTTGATCTGCTACTTTGACTATTTTTGATTCATTTTTGAATCCTGAATAGTAACAGTTTTTGAACAAGATATTTCCAAATTCCAACCAATAGAGACGATATAATCTGAAGGTACTTTTACTTTGCTTGATGAACTTGTAGACCGGTTATTTTTGGGATGGCCGAAGCATAACGGAGCTTAATTAAATTGTAAATGGTTAATTATCATGATTATTAGTTATATTATAATCATGGTTCAATAACATGATGCGTGAATCTGAATTAGCCATTTTGCACAACGAGTAATTTTAAATTTGATACTTTTAAGTAACCAAACTTTTTGTGCTTTTGTACTTACTGACTTACGAAAGATTTAGAATGCAGGACCTTTATTTATTTATTTTCCTTGTGGTACTTATACTTTTACATAAGTTAAGTCCAAAAGCCACTGCCGGCATGGAATGGCTGCACTCCGTGGCTATTTGGGACAAGCAGCCCGCTGGGTTTTTACATCATCCGTGGTTTAGAGGCGGTGATGTAGAACCACGCGGGGGGCAGGTGGTCATCATCATCATCATCATCTGCAGGGAGGAAGATGTTTTTCGGGGTCCCCTGGAGGTCTCATATCATGGCCTACTACCTGGGGGACGTGGTGGTGGTGGTGGGAGAAGTAGCTCAGGTTTTGGAGTGAAAAAGTCTCAAACTAAATAATGTGTCTGAAGACAACGGCCGGGCAAGCTCTGTCGTGGTATCAAATGCTTTAACGACATCTGAACAGTTTCCACCAGTAGTCTTTTTAACCATATGAAATATGTTTGTGGTGTACGCTACGTTTTCCCCCACCCGCACATTATGCTAATATTTCAAAATAACACCATACACCATCTGTAGATGTAATGTATGGGGAAATCTCGCTTTTTCGAACGCACATCATTTCGACGGTTACGCCCCGCCACTCCGACATGTCTCCTTTCCGACATGTCTCCATTCCGACACTAACCCTATAACCCTAAACTTAACCTCTATGGAAGTGTCGCCACTCCGACAATAAGAAGTCAATTTCGGAATGGAGAGCGACACCGCATTTCGACAACGGAGCGTCGGCAGGTATCGCTACTCACCCCACGGAGGTTAAGGTGAGGGTTAGGTTTGGTTGTCGAAAAGATGACTTGTAGAAATAGCGACACGCTCCCGTAATGTATATCTTTTAATGCATTCTATTTAACCTGCTTTTTATCTCTTTCCCTTTGTTCTCACTCAACCTCCAGCCCTTCTCACAAAATACTACCAAAAGATGGAGCACATGCAAGAACTCACTCACTCACTCACCCGCACGCACGCACGCACGCACGCACGCACACACACATAAAAAGAGCGATTCAGATTCACTTTGTTGTCACTTGGAGAGAGACGCACTGGTTAGGCACATGTGAAAGAAAGTATGCTTGGAAGCTCCAATACAATAAAAACACGATAAAACTACAGCCTAAAACACCCAATAAACAATTGAGACATGTAGGGCAAGAATATCAGTGAAAGTGCATATAGTGCAAGTACGGAGGGCTATTGCAGTCAGAAGCAGTTCAATTAATGCTTCTGTGTGCTCGGCAGCACAGCTATGGAAGACGAGGAGTGTAGGAGTGGTGAGCTTTGGTTTGTATCCCGGGGATCAAGGGGGTTTTGGGGGGGATTCGTGCTTAACACTCTGACGAGTGACGAGTATAGTCAGGACTCCTGGGTAGCAGAGGGCTGTATGTCTTCTCACAGTGTAAAAAAGTCTGGTGAATACAGGGGCGTCAATTGGGTATGGCAGGGGTATGCAGCTGCCACCCTGGGTCCAGGGGAGAAAAATAAAAGTTACCTTTAAATATAAATCCATGAATGTCTCTTTGTCTATCTGTATTATGTTGTTAAATTACAGTAAAATAACTAAACAAAATAACAAAATGGTCACTTTAAGGTATTATGGCACGTTTACTAACATGCCAAGTTTAGCTGCACTTGAACAACCATTCCAGGCTGCTATATCCAGCCCAAGAAACCGTAGAAAGGGGGGGAATAGAATGTGCTTCTTAAGGTATGGCAACATTACTGGTGTCTTGCACGCGAGCGAAGGCGCATGTGCAAGACACCAGTCATGTTGCCATACCTTAGCTTTTTTCTGAACTGACGCCACTGGGTGAATACTTTGTCGTGTGGTGGTGTCGCACACCTAACATAGAAGTCCTACAAGCTCACAACGTGTCGCGAACGCATTGTGAGCTTGCGTAGGATTGCATTTTGTAAATTGAGGTCTAAAGTTCCCCCACCCCTTGCCTAAAATGCTCTGAGTAAATAAGGAACTAATAAGATGGTAGGTTATAGAGCGCAGCAGAGATCAGTGCATATACAACCCACACTGCTAGCGGAATTAAGCCAGCTTCTGAAGAACACATGGGATATACTTTCTATATCTTGTGCTTCCATTCCGATCTGTTTAATTTATCGTCGTTGTCAGGTGGAAACCTTGTATGTCCAAAAACCGTTTGTTTTGTATTTATCATTTTAAAAATGATTTAAACTAGTGAAAACAGCCGATCTACAAGCACACAAAAACGTACAAAAAAACATACAAATTTGAAACTTGGAGATACGAGGTTTCCGCTCGACAACGACGTTATAATAAGAGCTGGAGAGACATGTAGACTGCATACTATCAGAATATTGAGCTTCTTGGCTGCAGGACCTGATGTCATTTTTGAAACTAGAAAAAATTAAATTTGCAGTCCGGGGTTTTGCAGGAAACTTTTATACACATTGGCAACCTCTTATCTCCTACTTCGACAGCCTTCAAAATATCTCCTTGGAGTAACGATTAATATATTTTTTACTGTCATCCCACTTGAACCAAAGGTGTGAACTACAAATTATTATTTTATTTTGGATCTCAACACTTAAAGCGCCACTCAAGGTTGAGTTAACATGCTGGTTTCTTTACTTCCTTTACTCTCTCTAACTTCTCTTAACTCTTTTCTTTTCTCTTTTTTTCTTATCTTTCCTCTTTCTCTTTCTCTTTCTCTCCTTAGCTTCGGGGGGTAGGGGTATAGAGTAGCTGGGGAAAAGGGGAAAAAAAAAAGAAAAAACACAAAGAAGGCACCAACCTTACTTGAAGAACAATTCAAGATTTTTAAGAAATGAACATACTTACTCGCTCAGTGTGATTTATTGCACAAATGTCGAAGATACAATGTAATGTATGTATGGTATGTGAATTGATGGCTTTGTGAGAAATTTGTGGAATAAAATGTATATATAAAAAAAAAAAAAAAAGAAAAAAAAAAGAATATTGAGCTATCTAACACTTATTTTAACCAAAGAAAATCACTTGCCTTACCTTTAAAAAAACATTACATTTACAAACATATACGTCTGGATAATTCAATGAATCACATAGTAAAATATTTTTTGATAGTTGCAGCCTTAATCTCACTTCCCACAGGATATATACCACATTAAAAGTCCCTGCTGTTGTTGTTGTTTTTTTACAACCACAAACTGGGTAAAGCGACAGATTTTATCAGACAGACAGGCAGACAGGCAGACAGGCAGACAGACAGACAGACAGACAGACAGACAGACAGAAAGTGTACATGCAGGTAATGTGGGTTCCGGTTTATCTGATATTCAAATCACCAACTGACTGACCTTCTGAGTTTGTGTGTGTGTGTGTGTGTGTGTGTGTGTGTGTGTGTGTGTGTGTGTGTGTGTGTGTGTGTGTGTGTGTGTGTGTACGTGCGTGCGTGCGTGCGTGCGTGCGTGCATGTGTGTGCATGTGTGTGTGTGTGTGTGTGTGTGTGTGTGTGTGTGTGTGTGTGTGTCTATTTGTGTGTCTGTCTGTCCATCTGTCTGCCTGCCTATAGACCTTGTTCTTGTAATCAAACCTCCATTTAATCAGGAATGCCAAATTGAGTAAATACAATTAAATCAGAATGTGTAATGCAGTTCACACAATGTGCATCTGCAATAGTTTTGTCTGACTTTGTAGTACACTTGTTGTATGAAACAGGGACGTGCAGAGAATGTTAGAGAGGCAGGTACTGAAATTTCGAAGAGGGCCTTTTGGTGGAAATATCGAAAATAGCAGACCTCCAAGCTCACCATGCGTCGCGCTGCGACGAGTTGTGAGCTTGGAGGTCGGTTCTGTGCATGATATCACACTGAACTATAAGCATAATCAAGTGAATACTGGAGATGTGGCGTAACGGCATGTATTTCTACACAGAGAGGGCAATTCTTTCAACATAAGATGGTGCATTCAAGTTCAGGAGAGTTTGGACAAGGCAATTATCTTGAATGCTGCCTTCAGGTACGGCATGGTAAGAGGGCATTAGCATTTCTTTCACCATAGTAAAAACTGCATCCATGGTCTGGAGAGGGCACTTTTTACAGACGGATAAAAGGGCAGGGGCTCAAGCCCCCTTCGATGTCTACAGTATGTGTGTACGTGCCTGTTATGAAATGTGTATGAAATGTGCTATATATAAAATTGTGTGACTTGACATCCAACCGTACTTAATTACGGTACACCGATCTGCTACAACAACCAGATCTTTCTTTCTTTCTTTTTTCTTTTTTTTCTCCTTTTTTTAGGCCTAGGGCTATCAACAAGTTGCTCAAGACCCATATGAGCTATAACAAGATCACAAAACATTCTGATTTTTCTAAGCTGTTATCTTTCTTTTTTTCCCACGGTTCTTTCTTTTCAAAGTCGTTCAGAAGCAGCAGGATTATGTTGAAACAACAACTGCTCTTTTGAAACGTGACCAGGGAATCGCTGTGCTACCGACGTGTTTTCAAGAACCAGTCTGGTACAGACTATACAGGACCATATGGCAAGTGTGGATGTGATCTGCATTTTAACGTACGCAGTTTCAGTTAATAAAACTTCTACTGATGCACAAAACTTGGACACATCATCAGTGTTGTTTCCCGGGGGCACTGGGTGTTTTCGGGTCTTGCAACAGACCTATAGCCTCGCAACAGCCAGACTCTCCTGAGGGGGGAGAGTCTGGGACCCGGCCATAGACAACTCATTACCATGACGTAGTTACTCATTTTGACATACAGATTTCTTTACCCAGTCAGTAGCCATCAGCGCATCAAAACATCGTCGTCAGAACAGCAAATACGTCTTTTCCAGATATAAATTCCAAAAAGTTCTGAGATGCCGTTGATTTCAGATAACTTTGCTTAATGCAGCTTTTATTTGCGATTTGTGAACTCGCTTCAGGCATGGCGGATGTTTATTTTCAAAATGTGATCATGAACGACTCTTTTGAATGAACGAACAAACAAACGATGATCTGGTTCACGGAAATGAACGATTCTTCCCACCACTACTGCCTGGTGTTTCTCAAACTTTCAAACTTCAAGGTTTCCCCTTAACTCTGAAAATGTACAAATGAACCCGCGCTAGGGTTCCATTTGGTTGTTAAAAGGGATTTGGGGAGTTGGGCTTACAATTAGTAAAACATTCAGTTTGGGATTAGCATTGGACATAGTAGAGGTTAAGTTTATGGGTTGGGGTTGGATGGATTTATGCCTGATGTATATTATACTGTATACTGTACAGCAGTTGCAAGTCGGAAATAATAAGTGCATAATGCATCGTGCTGTGACGGGTTGTGAGCTTGTAGAACTCAGACATTAGGACTAGGGTTTAAAATGGCAAAAAAGGCAACAATGGTAATCATAAAATAGCCGTCGTACAATTGTCTTCGAAAGTATACAGTAGTACAATGGTCTTCAACAGGGGGTCCTCAGAGTTACTGCAGGGGGTCCTCCAAATCTTTGCGAGATAGAAACGTTTTTCCTCTTTTTTTATATTAACCATTGAACACTGTAGTGTTCTGAGAACTTTAGCCAAAAATAGCAGATCTACAAGCTCACAATGCCTCGCAGTGAGCTTGTAGATCTGCTATGTTTGGCAAAGAGCTTTGGTGTAGAGGGGAAAAAGAGCAGACTAAGTACAGAGTGAAAGGTCAAGTTTATTAAGTATTGATCCGGTTCAAGTGGTCAAATATCTGAAAACACAAATTGCCATGATTCCAAAATACACTGATGATTGTGCTGTCAAACGATGAAACTATATGGAATCTATGAACAGTGTGTGGGGGTCCCTGCTACATCTCTGTCAACTAAGGGGTCCTTGGCCTGAAAACGTTGAAGACCCCTGCAGTAGTAACACAAGCGTGTACGTGTGCATGTGTGCGTACGTGCGTGCACACATCAGCACCCCTAGACGATGGCATATCACTGCGGCCATCTCCTCTCCTCTCTGCCCCTGGTGTCTGTCCATCCATCTGGGGACCGGGGCTCCAGCTGATACCGTCTGATTAGGACACTGTCCGTGTCACCTGTCACCTGCCTTCTGATGGGACACTGTCTGGTCACCTGTCACCTCCATCTGATGGGACACTGTCTGGTCACCTGTCACCTGCCAGTTGTGATGGATGTCAGCGTGACGCTCTGTCACGCTCAGTTCTCTAACGCCGCCATGGACCACGCAGACCCTTCACCACTCAGACCCCAGTATCCGTATTCTCTCACGATGTGTCGCGCTGACGTGACGCGCCGTGAGCTTGTCAACCTGCTATTTTCAGTGAAAGTGTTTCCCACAATAACAGAAAATAGAAAATACACTACTACACTTCTACCCAACCATACATAGGAGGCAGTGGCTCAGGGGTATGATGGCCAGTAGAACCGTAAGGTTCCCAGTTTGATCCCGGGCTTCCCCCAGAGTTAGTGTCGAAGTGTCCTTGAGCAAGACTCTGAACTGAACCCCTAGTTGCTCCCGATGTGCAGGTCGGTGCCTTGCATGGTTTCCTCTGCCATCGGTGTATGAATGTGTGCGTGTGCAAGGGGGAATGTAATGCACAATCTATTTAAAGAGCTTTGCATAAAAAGTGCTATATGTATCGCAAAATTGCACCATTTAAGATATAGGGTTAATGTGGTTAAAAGTTTGTGGCCTTGAAAACTCTTTCAAATCTCACTTGAGAATTTACCGGCGCATGACACGGCACAGGTGTGTCTTTGTTTGCCATTTATCCCTTCTCTCTCTCTCTCATTCTTTCTGTCTCAGTCCATCTGCCGCAGCAGTGTGGTTCTCAAAGCGGGGTCCACAGACCCCCCCAGGGGTCCTTGAGGGGGATCCATGGGGTCCTCGGCAAAAGGTTAAAGCATAAACATGGAGCTCCAGTGCCAGGTTTCAGGCTGTCAGCAGCATTATGCTGTGTTGTGGACAGATGGAGGATCAGAGCCCAACAGACAGCAGTGATCTGCTTCCAGCTCTGTGTCTCTATCTGTGAGAAGAGGATTGATGATGGGAGTTTACTGCAAACGGGGACCGTTATATATATCGTCTTTGTGAAGTTGAAAACTTGGATTGGAGAGTTATTGCGACCGTCATGTCGCAGTTACTACCAAAACCTCCACAGGCTGTCAGTCAGTCCGTCCGTCCGTCCGTCAGTCCGTCTTTCTGTCTGTCCGTCACGTCACACATTTGCCCTACTCATATCTCTGCCACCGTTGTCCCTATCCTTGCCAAACTTTGCTCACACACTCCTTGGCTGCCAAAACCAAAATCTGAACCCCTCATTTCTCACATGGCCCTCTTCTAGCTCCACCATGAGGCCAATTCTTGCACAACACATTTTTGGAAAAGCGGTACAAAGTATGTCTACAGTCATGTCATCAACATGGATCCGTCCCATTTAGCGCCACCATCAGGCCGATTTTTACATGCAACCTGGCGGGAACTTATCTTCCGATTAGGGAGTGTTACTGGTATACTTTACTTTCATTTGAATTAGGGATGGGAATTTTGAGTTTTGACCTTTTTTTGGAGAGCGCTGAGCGTTTAACCGTCTATGACAGGGTCGGGACCCAGAGGCAGAAATTGTGAAAATAGCCGATCTACATGCTCACAGCACCTCGCAACATACACAAATAGACAATAATATTACCAGAAACACATAAAGAGCCAGCCCTGAATGACCATAACCATAAAGTTTGCTCTGGGAAATGACGACAAATAACAACGCTACACGACAGGGCTACAAATCAGAGGGAAATGTTTGGGAGAGACTGTGCAGAGGTGGGGCCCAGCCTTTTATAGGCAGCAGGTGGTGATGATTGGATGAAGGCGGGGCCAGGTAATGGTTTGATTGACAGCTGATGAGGTGGTGACTTCAGACCTGAGAGTATGACAGAGGAAAGGAGAGGCAGGAGGGGAGGTAGACCTACGTGGAACGTAACAAGCAGGGACGTGCTGGGCCCCTGATTCAGCCCGGGAAAAAGTGTTGGAGAGGCCCTCATTGCGCGCTATAGAGATAGCGCTGCTGCTACTCGAAGATTTGCCATTTCAGATCATGACAAGTGACAAGCCAGTGGGCCAATTACATGAGTTATATTTCGTCGTTGTCGGGTGGAAACCTTGTATGTCCAAAACCGTTTGTTTTGTATTTATCATTTAAAAAATGATTTAAACTAGTGAAAACAGACGATCTACAAGCACACAGCTTATAGATCGTCTGTTTTCACTACTTTTGTGGGCCGGCCTTGTATGATGAAGCAGGGCTTTGCTTTGTGAAAAGATTTACAAACGTTGAAACTTGGAGATACAAGGTTTCTGCCCGACAGTGACGATTTACTTTATTGGCCGACTAGCCCCCAAAATGGAACGAAGGCCGACATTTTATTTTTACGTTTTTCCTAATGGCCGGCCTGGACCGGCCGGGAATGAACCGGCCGTTCGGGAGTTGTCCCGCTTTTCCCAATGGCCAGCACGTCCCTGATAACAAGTCCTATGGGCAGTTCAAATAGGGCCTTAAACATGTAATGTGCAGTACAGTTGGTGCAACAAAACAGTGCCAGGAATTGATGGTGCAGATATCTTAGGACAACCACTGGAACTGGTTTATTGTGATTGGTACTAGAATGTTTGTTTACTGCAGATAATTCACCATTATTTTGTTAGCCATCTGGTTGGTCCTTGACTGACCAACCAGCAGGCTTTATCTGCCTTGTCTCGCCCTGGTTCTGCCTTTTTTATGTTGAATTGGCTAAAACATAATTTTTTGGAGAAATAAAAACATTTAAAAACATATACTGCCAGTCACTAAATACTGCCAGTGAGCAGCTCCATTTGACTGAAACCAAGTTTGAAATTAGAATTAAACACACAGAATAACAATACGAAGCAACTGACTTGAAATGGTAGTGGATGGAGTGTCCCACCGAGTGTCCCACCAAGACACAGCAACCAATGGGTGTGAATAGGGGCGGGACAACGGGCAGGACTTGACAAAGGGTGAATTGCGACCGTCAGGTCGCAGTTACTATCAAAAACTCCACCGGCTGTCTGTATTTTAAAATATTGTATGAGGCCCAATTATAGATTCTAAGTGATTTGTCCCATTAATATTCTAATCATATTTGACCCATTTTTAACTTAATTTCTAAATGGTTAGCAATGACACATCCCGGTTAATCACAGTGGTACAGACAACAAGGACACACGCAATCTTGTTCCAATCCTTGACGACAAGACCTTGAGGGAAAAAGCAGCACAACAGTCAAGATACAGCTACAGCCACAGGGAGAGACAAGTGCGGTAGATACAGCAGGGTAAAAAAAAAACATCCCACTCAAAAGAAACTCCACAGGAGACGAAGGAATGAGTTAAGCTTGTGATACGGGACTGAGGTTTTCTCTGCAGCAGATTGCAGCATGCGATGTGTCCTGTCCTTCAAGCTTATTGGCTGATCTCCCTGCCGCCGTGGCGCGGTGTCAGAAGTGGGATGGTGTCAGGGTGTCAGAGGAGCATGTTTAAGCGTCACCGCGGCTCCACAATGGGCTGACATGTTTCTGAGGTGTAATCCAGCAGCAGGTCTGCTCCACCAGAACATAATCCCTCTCTGAATCCAGGGAGCACCGTGCCCTACTTAAAAAAAAGACATCGACCGCGATAGCTTTGTTAGTGTGTGTGTGTGTGTGTGTGTGTGTGTGTGTGTGTGTGTGTGTGTGTGTGTGTGTGTGTGTGTATGTGTGTGTGTGTGTGTGTGTGTGTGTGTGTGTGTGTGTGTGTGTGTGTGCGTGTGTGTGTGTGTGTGCGTGTGTATTACTATGCTTGTGGGAACATCAACATTTTAGGACAGTGGTTTTATGAATGTCATATAATTAAAACTTAAGTCTTCTTAAATCTGCTCTTTTTGTGCTTGTAGATCTGCTATTTTCAGTGTGTGACACAGGCAGAGGCACATATAACTCCAACCCCTAAATCTAATTGTCTAGTTCTAACCTCAACCTGAATTCTTTCCCTAATTATAAACCTAGCTTCAACTCATCAAATATTTACATTTTTCTACTATAAAAAAAAGAAAATAAATTGTAACATCTATTTCTGAAGTGTCCTAATATTTGAGGGGACATTTGGCCCTGACAAGCACAGCAAGCACGCATGCACGTGCGCATGCACACAAACGCACACACACACGCACGCACACACACAGACACATACATGCTGCTGGCATGGTGGGGAGGAGGCTGGCATGATGATGTACACACAGACGTGTGCACAAACACACAAATCCCTCACAAAGCCATTGTTGTGCCTCGGGGAGAGAGCAGTGTTAAGCCACTAATAAAAGCTTCAGAATGCAGTCAGAGATATCATATATATATATATATATATATATATATATATATATTTTTTTTCCCCCCCTTCTATTGCACAACATTTTCTCTCAATGTTAACCACTTCAAACTAGTCCTTATTCGAGGGCGTAACATCGGCTATACTTTTCACCCACATAATGACTTTTTTTCAATCTCATGGAGACTTGAGTTCAATAATATTTTTTTGTATTTGTCGCAAAGTCCAAGACAAAAATGTAATTATAGTAAATTTACCCCCACTGATTCCGGATGGGGACCCGAATGCATTAGGGTCCCCATCCGGAATCAATGGGGGTACATTCATTTTAATCAGATTATTCTCTTAGGAATGCAACAAAAAAAACTAAAATATTATTGAACCCAAGTCCTCATGGCATGAGTAATCAATAGGAAAAAAAAGTTATTTTGGGGGTGAACTACTCCTTTAAGGTAGATAGATAGATAGATACCTTTATTATCCCAAGGGGGAAATTCAGTTGTCCAGTAGTAGCACAGCAGTATACAGTTATTTACAAAGTTACAGAGACGTAAGAAAAGATAGATAAGAGGGAAAAAAACAAAAACAAAGACAAGAGCAGTACAGTACCAATAAAGAGAAGGTGCATCAATAGAGGGGGCGAATAATATATAAGTATATATACATAAAGTGTCTTGCAAAAGAGACCATAGCAGTCAATGCTAGTGCAAACAAGTATCTCACTGTCATTGTTAAACAAAGCAAAAATACTCAGAAACTACCAACACTAACAACCTAATAGTGCAGTGTCAAAAATCAGTGCGAAAAAAGAAGAAACTAGGAAGCGTATCACCGCAAGGCGCACATGAGCACTCTTCCTGGAAGGTCCTTAGAGGTCAAAGTCAATACAGCAATAGTTCCTTAGAGGTCAAAGTCAATACAGCAATGGTTCCGTAAGTCTAAGTTAGGAAGGGACACCTTTTCAAGCGTCCGTTATGTGTCTCGTTGTACAGCTTAAGGGCAGCCGGTACAAAAGATTTTCCTAATCTCTCACATCTCCGTACTGGGTAGGTAAAGCGGTCGTTTCCTCTCTTACTCCAGTAACTGGTGATCTCTAGATGGAGGGGGTGGGAGGAGTTCTCTCCAAGATGGAATCTAGCTTCTTCGCAGTGCGCACCCTGGTTACTTCCTCCACCCCCTGCAGAGAGGACCCAACGACAGAGCCTGCTTTCTTCACCAGTCTGTTTAGGTTAAACGTGTCACCTGCTCTGTTGTTGCCACCCCAGCATGTTATACCAAAAAAGAGGACACTTGCCATGACAGACTGATAGAACATCTGTAGCATCCTATTGCACACCCCAAACGATCTCAGTCTTCTCAGGTAGACGCTGAGCTAGGACCACACATATGGGGTCCTCGGTATCATTTGGGGGGATTAATTCTCATAGTGATTTTTGGGTATAGGTATTACCTCTAGTGATAGGAAAAATGTGATAGCATTGCATCTGTGGTAGCTTTCTCTGTGCTATCTATCCTTTTATAACAACATGCCAAAAAACTGTTTTCAAAATCCGAATGGAATATTCTACTTCAAACTGATGATTCTCCCTTAGTATTTACCCTCTGTCTTTGAAAAATAGCAAGGATAAAGCTCAGACTACATGTTTTTCATTGTACGTTGACATGCACGTCCTCAGTCATTGTAGTTCATTGTCAGACTGCATCTGTTCTACAGCTTGTTGGAAAACTTAAAGTGGCAAGAGGAAGATGAACGATGAATGCTTTGAAAGAATAGTGAACTAGTCTAATGCTTTAACTTCCCATTTGATGAATGCCAAGCAGCCTAACCTTAACTGATGTAACGTCAACAAATGTAAGAGGAAACTCAATACAATGACACTGGTGAATTTGCATCTATCAATGGGAAGGTCTGTTAATCATGAATAATGACTTCTTCATTTCTTACAGGTTGTTTAGGACATTATAGCCTCAATGTAAAGGTCAGGCCACACAAATAATGTTCCCCTGGAGACTGTTGTGTTGCTGCCCATGAGCAAACACAGACTGAGACAGATATGGGGTCATCAGTATCATTTGGGGGGAATGATTCTCATAGTGACTTTTGGGAAGGTACATACCTAGTACTAGGAAATATGTGATAGCCTTGCATCTGGGGTAGCTTTCTGTGTTATCACTTCATTTATAACCACATACCAAAACACAGTTTTCAAAATCCAAATGGAACATTCTACTTCAAACTGATGATTCTCCCTTTAGTATTGAAAAATGGCAAGGATAAAGCTCAGACTACATGTTTTTCAAAAAGTTGTTAAAAGTATCATCTCTAGAAATGGTACATATTACAGGCAGTGACAACATACTGTAGTGACTAGACTACATTACATAAGATGTACTTTTGTTTTCATGAAAGGTGTAACACAAAGGGTTCCTTTATAAACAACCAAAAGATTTTAAACCATGTTTACATACATAGATTCTAAAGAAATGTATTGAGAAATTCATTAAACTAAATATATTGCAAGTGTGTTAGAAGTAGAACATATCCAAAATGCCCACTATTTGATCTGCCTTTCCTAGTATAGACAACCTCTGTGTAATCTAATTTTTGGGTTTTCATACGTGTAGAATCCATTATTTTTAAATGGTCAGTCTCACATGTTAAGGTCAGGTCAAGGTTACTTTTGACCTCTGGGAGAATAACAAATGGAAACAACTTGATGAATATTCATCTTTCACTTAATTAAAACTCATTTGTAGCCGATCCAGAGTATACTCGCGAAATATACTCGAGTATTCATAGTGCCGATCCCGAGTATACGCGCGATATTTACTGATACAGTAAAGTATTAACATGGAAGCCAACAGTCTTTCTCATCTTTGATGTCCATTTTCTCCAAAAAACACCTTTGATGCCAAGGATGGCATTGGATTCTCGACATCTGACATCATACATACAATCCCTTTATGGAGATCCCTGTCTGTAGAACCAGCCACACAGATATGGGCTGTCTTGGCCATATATGGATTCTGTTGGTGTGGTATGTGGCCGTTGTGGCCTCCATACATGGGCATTCCCATATGAAGTCCTGTTAGATATGGGCTTGATGTCATGAGCATGATGTCAGAGCGACACACCCATAGACCTGTGACACACAGTGATGTGTCAGGTGAACCACAGTGTCAGGCGTGACAGAGATACGGTAGATGTGCCGGTTTTCATAGTTAACTGCGACCTACGGTCGCAATAACTGATTACTAATTACTAACTAATTTCACTGATTCAGCCACATTCCTTGAACCCTAAAACCTTGGGTTAGATAACCAATACCACCTTTCTATATTTGAACAGTATCATAACGCTAAGCTCCAGTCAGCTATCTTGGACGCATCTTGAAAATGATGAATTCCTACATTTTTAGTATGTTCTTAAGCATGCCTAGAGGTCTCAGAAGTAGTTGAAAAACGTTTGTATAGGGGGGTTAAGTAGTATGTTTTCATATAATGACCCATGTCATTTTCGCCTAGTGTTATAAAATAAAATGCATGATAGCACCCATAAAGCTACCACTGGTGCAAGGCTATCACATATTTTCTAACTCTAGACATGTATACCATGACAAAAATCACTATGAGCATTAATCCCCTCAGTTGATACCGAACAACCCCAGTGGCTCACCGTCTAAGGAGGAACAGCCTGCTTTTCCCCTTGCTGTGAATCGCCTGCGCGTTGTCCGACCAGTCCAGTGAACTATTCAGGTGTACTCCGAGGAATTTGTAGTTATCCACGAGCTCAACCACCTCACCGTTAATGGTGCTTGGCACCGGGGGGACTCTCTTGGAGGTGCGGAAGTCCACCACCATCTCCTTAGTCTTGCTTGCGTTGAGCTTGAGATGGTTGTCCTCGCTCCACTGCACAAAGTCCCTAACCACACCATCGTGCTCAGCCGTGTTGTCACCCGAGATCTTGCTGATCACTACGGTATCATCTGAGAACTTCTGCAGATGACAGGTCTTGGAGTTGAAGCGGAAGTCCGATGTATAGAGAGTGAACAGGAAGGGTGAGAGCACAGTTCCTTGAGGGGCCCCCGTGTTGCTCACCAGCACATCGGACCGACAGCCCTGCAGTCTCACAGACTGTGGTCTTTCTGAAAGGTAGTCTGTGATCCATGCCACAAAGCCCTTGTCCACCCCCATCAGCGTAAGCTTCTCCGCAAGCAGAGACGGCTGGATAGTGTTGAAAGCACTGGAGAAGTCAAAAAACATAATTCTGACTGTGCTGCCCAGATCTTCCAGATGGGTGAGAGACTTATGCAGCATGTAGGTGATGGCGTCATCAACCCCAATATCAGCCTGGTAGGCAAACTGAAGGGGGTCCAGGTGATCACTGACCGCCGGTCTCAGTAGGTTCAGAACCAGCCGTTCAAAGACCTTCATGACCTGTGATGTCAGGGCGACTGGTCTCTAATCATTGAGGACCGAGGGACGGGTCTTCTTAGGCACCGGGACAATGCAGGAGGACTTCCACAGCTATTGGATAGGTATTGGATCGTCTGTTTTCCTAAGGTTGTAGATCGGCGATTTCCATAAGCTCGTAGATTGGCTATATATTCCTGAGCTTGCAGATCTATTTTCATGAACACTTAAATCGGATTGCAAGCTCAAACGGCTTCAGAGCGAAAAGAGGCAGGGGTCTAGTACAAAGCCCTGGGGCACCCCTAGCTGTCAACACATTATAATGGGGTTCAAGTAGTTGAATTAACAGCAAAGTGTGTTCTCTGGGCAAATGCAAATTCTTAATAAATAAATATAATCTCCTCCTCGTCCGCCATAATCTGACAGGCGTGCTGGGAATGCAAAAGGAGCACAGAGATGCAGAAACAGCCTCATTAGAATGTCATTATGAACGCTGGCTGGCATGGCCGCGCCTTCAGAAGGAAAAAAAAGGTGCTTATTTGCATTCTCAAAGTCATAACGTGTTGCGTGTTTGTTAACCCATTTAGGCCTGGGATTACTGAATGCTTTAACTATTGAAAAATAGCAGATATACAAGCTCACAGCGTGGCACCGAGTGCCGTGCTGCGAGATTGTAGATCTGCTATTTTTTTTAAATAGTGAAAATTTGTGCTAGTTTTTCTATATTTCAAAGCAAACTTTTGTACTCAAATCTCTGCTTCTGGGGGGGTCCCTGGAACAACATATTTTGAGATGAGGGTCTGCGGCCAAATAACATTTAATTTTGGGGGTCCTTGACATGAAAAGGTTTGAGTACCGCTGATTTAGAGGAAGGATTTAGAAGTCGGGTCAAAGATCGGGTCAAAGATATTCAAAGACTTGCACATCACATTTTCACGATAAAAAAAAAATAGCAGATCTACAAGCTCGCAGCGCGGCACTCGGTGTGTGTGTGTGTGTGTGTGTGTGTGTGTGTGTGTGTGTGTGTGTGTGTGTGTGTGTGTGTGTGTGTGTGTGTGTGTTGTAGCAGTTTCTATAGAGCTAACACACAGATATGAAACAGAGCGTTAACCTCTGTGAACTATCCCTGTCACACGCAGCAGTGACTTTAAATGTTACTTCTGCTGTTAACTGCCTGGCTGTCCAGTATACGCGCGCACGTGCGACGTGCGTGTACCATGTCGTTGTTGTCGGGCAGAAACCTCTTATCTCCATATTTCAACTTGATTATTAGGCGGTACTTTTATCTGTGGTGCTCAGAGTATTTAATGTCAAGGACCCCTAGAATTATATCTATTTGACCACGGACCCTCATTTCAAAATATGTTATTGCAGGGACCCGGAGAAAGAAAGATTTGAGTTACAAATGTTTGCTTTAGCACTCACATGACTGAGCCTGATTTTGAGATTTTGAGGTGGTTTGGGTTTGCTCAGGAAACTCTGAGAAATGTTCCCTTTTATGATTTTTCCTTATCATACAAGCAAAGTCTTGCTTTTTTTCCTACCATTTGAGACGTTTTGTAAATATGAAATAAAAGGTTTTGAGTGTTTCCTGAGCAATCTAATTCCATTTCTAAATCTCAAAAAACAGGTCAAAATGACCTGTTTTTGTTTTTGTATTATTTGTATTATTTGGTTGCAGCAATATATAAAAGCATATCTGTCACAAAAGACACATAAAAACACATTGGACACATAGAACAATAAAAACAGGATAGCAGTTCATGATCTCAGCTAGAATGAAAAATAAAAAAAACAACAATCATAGGCCATACAGGCATTGAAATTCGCATCATTTCATACTTTAGAAACTGAAGTCTCCCAAAGCAACAGATTACCGCCTCCTCATATCAGCATTTAAAGCCTGTATAGAAACAGCAAACAGGCACAAAGGAGAACGTATGCCTGTTTGTTGTGGCCACTGGAGCTTCCAGGCGAAGGCCAGAAGGAAGCAGCTTGTACTCAGAGCTGAGAGGATGAGAGCTGGCCATAAGAATGGACTGGGCTTTCACCTGCCTTTGGTAGACGTGATCCAGGCTACTGAAGTTTACTCCAGCTATCTTTGAAGAAATATCATCAGTTTGCACGGGAAGTTCACAATTGTAGTATAGCTAATTCAAGGAATACATTGGCCTCCTGTGTTAACTGTACTGAATATGATGGGGTGGGTCTATCGCTACACGCCTGTATTTTAACATACTTGGAGAGACAGATATCTTCTGAGGTGGTACTTGGAGAGACAGATATCTTCTGAGGTGGTACTTGGAGAGACAGATATCTTCTGAGGTGGTACTTGGAGAGACAGATATCTTCTGAGGTGGTACTTGGAGAGACAGATATCTTCTGAGGTGGTACTTGGAGAGACAGATATCTTCTGAGGTGGTACTTGGTGTAAAAAGGTTGAGAACCACTGTTTTAAATGATTGTTGAGGAAATGTACTTTGTTACTTTCCACCCCTGCCGCCCGGTGGCTCGATGGCTCGGTGGAGAGGTGGAGAGGTGGCTCGGTGGGTGTCAGGGTACAGAACACATTAATGACTGTGTTCCACCGTGGGAAGGTGTGCGCGGTCTCAAGGGCGTTTGTTACAGAGGCTCAAGGTCGCGCGCGGATATAAGGCTGGGATCTGGGATTAGCTCTGTCCCACCGGGGTTTGATCTGTTTTGTTGAGGAGCGCGTGTGCGTTTGCGCGTGTGTGTGTGCGCGTGTGTGTGTGTGTGTGTGTGTGTGGTAGAGTATTAACCTTGGGGGGGGCTGGGTGTGCTGTGGGGTCCGACCTTGGGGAGGTGTTTTGGGGTCCCACGCAGGGCCGGTTCTAGAGTTCAGGTGGCCCTAAGCAAGATTATTTTAGGTGGCCCCCCACTGACGGACGCGCACACTTATTAACTGTCTTTGAATCGCCAAAACCAAAGTTATAAATAATAATGTCTTCTTCTATCTAGTAGAACATGTGGTGTCTGTTGTTAGCACTCAAGCATGTATCTACTAACTACACACATAGGGTTGACAACTCCAAGAGATTCAAATATGGGATACATCCTGGCCGCCCGGTGGGCGGACGAAAAAATGGGGGTTTTGAGGGGCGGTCAAAACCCCAGAAATGCATAGAAATCTGCTTTTTGGCACAGATCAGACAGTTCTACCTATAACACACAATAAAGTTTACAATGGAGGTATAACATTATTTGATCATTCTCTCTGGTTAGTTAAAAGCTATTAAAACAGAAACATGTAGGCCTATGCTCTAATGAAAAACATTTCAAAACCAAGATATAACAATTATAATACACTAGTCCTTACCCGTTCAAAGATATGAGCTCCGGAATGATGTGCAGTGTGTGGGTTATGGGGTGTGCACAGCTGTGCACACAGTATATGAGGGATGGAAAGTAACTTTAACTGGTGCTTGCATGATAATATGTAGGAGCATCAATGTAAGAAATGCCCGTTTCGTTTAAAGGCTACAGAGATACTGTGTACCGATCTACATGACAACATCTGAAAGAGGGCCAGCCAACACCCCCCCCCCCCCCCCCCAAACACCCCCTATATTTCACAATCACTCCAGAGGGCCACAATGCATATTGTAAAAAAAATAGATCTACAAACATTGCGATGATCCACTACTTTCAATTTCTTTTTAAATTGGAATCCTGTATTCTTTTTAGCTATTTTTTTTTACTGGAATCCTGAAAAGTAACATTATTATTTAATTTCAAATACATTTATATGTTCGTATGTTAACTGCAAATACATTGACAAAATAGACTATAGCACTGGTCATTATGCTACTACTATAGACTGAAGTAATTAAAGTGGGTAACAGCTGAAATCAATAATATATCAGTATTCCGATATTAACCTGCGGGTCTTGGCCACATGTCGAGAGGGCCACTTCACACTCACTCCACAATGCATATAGTGAAAAATAGCTGATCTACAAGCTCAAAACACGTTGCAGTCTTCTCCCTGTGATGTGGCCCCCTTATGGTTGTGGCCCTAAGCGACCGCTTATGTTGCTTATGCCAGGAACCGGCCCTGGTCCCACGGGACGGTGCAGCAGCACCATTGTTTTGAAGCTGAACCTTCTCGTTAAGCTTTTGGTGGTGGAATAATTAACTACATCTCAGAGGCAAAACGTTGTACTTTGTTTTCTACTTCACTAAAAGTATTTGAAAATGAAAGTTCTTATGTTTTGCTATTGTTAACTTTAATTAGATTACACATTTAGATTTACATTATATTTTTCAAAACATACATTAATCATTGAAGCCCTATTTAATACTTTTGCAAGCTGGTACCGTAGAGCTGCTATATATTGTCGAAAGATTTCAGACAAACTTTTAAAAACTTTTGAAAAAGAAAAAAAAAAACCTTGTGAAATGGAACATTTTTGCTTATTGGTTACTTTGACTTTTGTCACTTTAAGTATGTTGATGCCAATACCTCTGTACTTTTACACAGGTGAATTTTTGACTTTTAATTGTAATCAGACAAGAAATGATGAAAGAGTAGTGCTATTTCTAAGTTTCATTGAACTAAATTGTTGTCCCACACGAGCTGCCACACTCTGCTAAACAGATGTTATGCTATTATGTGTGTTGCCAAGTCTGGAACTTTTGACCGCAAAAAAATAATGTAAACGTACGGTAGGCTT
>NC_137813.1:10120371-10307871 GCF_963921795.1 Nannobrachium achirus | reverse complement strand
TGTTTATTTAACTGTGAGAGTGTACAAATGGAACCTATGGACCCGTGTGGATCGCACTTTTCCTCTCACAGTGTCTAATTACCATGACTCCTTGATAAGGCAGCCAGCGTGTGTTGCCAGATCTGATTATTGTCAGCTCAGCTCAGCTAACCAGATGATGCCATCGTCATGAGTCTGTCTGACACTTTATGCACAACATGAGCTGGGAATTCCCTTCATATCTGTGACTGTGTCTGTCTGTCTGTCTGTCTGTCTGTCTGTCTGTCTGTCTGTCTGACACGCACGCACGCACGCACGCACGCACGCACGCACGCACGCACGCACGCACGCACGCACGCACGCACGCACGCACACACACACACACACACACACACACACACACACACACACACACACACACACACACACACACACACACACACACCAAGGTAACCAGTAAAGCGGCTCTGTGTATATGTTTGTATCGGCTATTTTCACAATTTCTGCCTCTAATATTTGACATTTTGTCTAATGAATAATTTGTCATTTTAGAAGCATTAAAAAGTCCATAAATTGTCACGTTGAAAACTAGAAATACAAATAAAGTATAAAATACCTCAAAATTGTAGGCTCTACTAAGGATAGTACAGTACTTGAGTAAATGCAGATACCCTCTATGCACATAAACTTTATGTTTATGTGCATTATGTTTGTTTACTGTTGAGTGAGAAAACAATGTTTCACATTAAGTTAATCATCTGGGGACCCCCCACAAATAATTTGGGGACCCCCCTGGTCCCAACCCACAGGTTGAGAACCACTGCTTTAGATGATTCTATAATAATGTTGAGAGCTTGTAGAAATGCTATTTTTTGGGGGATATGTACTAGACTATTTGCCAGCAGTGTTGTGAAAGTTCTAGTAACAAAGTCTTCCTTCCCTTATGAAAAACTAATTAAAAAAATAACCACACAATCAAGATAAAATTGAGTAGTCCTTCCTGTATTCAAATACAAATATATTAACCACACAATCTAATTAAAATGAAGTCATCCTTCCCGTGTTTTTGCCACCGTCCACTCTCTGAGTAACATTTCCAGCCTCCAGCACAAACAAACCGTGAGCTCCGGATAGCCAAATGCAATGCATTCTGGGATATGGGTCTGGACAGAGTTTAGTGAATGAAAAAAAAAGGAAAGAAAACGTATACGTTTAATTACAATTCTTCTAAAACGATAGTTAGAGCAGCTCTCCAAGTGTGTATGTATCAAAAAAAGTACTTATTTTGGACATATTTTGTATTCAAAACATTTGAAATTGACGCCCCAAATCACAGCTCACGTTTGATCTATCATGTGTGAATACTAGAAATGTGCAGATACCCTCTATACACGTAAACTTTATGTTGGTTTGTTTAATGTTTAGTGAGTTTAGTAAGTTAATCATCTGGGTAAAAAAAGAGGCATAAATAGTGAAAATAGCCGATCTACATGCTAGATCTTTAATGACTCAACTTGAAAAGGCTTGATAAGGTTTGAGAACCACTGTTCTAATGTAGAGGCCTAGAGTGGATCACAGTGGTCAGCTGAATGAATCCACAGCGTACACATGTGTGGATGACGGTCCTTATCTGTCTGTAAGTCAACCTGTCCAAGGTCAACCCTGTTATCCTCCATCTCTGACCACTATCTCTGCACCTCTGAGTGGCCTACAGCACGCACACACGCAAGCACGCACCCACACACGCACAGACAGACACGCACAGACACACAGACACACAGACACACACACACACACACACACACACACACACACACACACACACACACACACACACACACACACACAAACACGTGTAGGCCTACTGTAGATCCACTATTTCCACTATCGTTACTTATGTTTTTTGTATTTGAAAGTTGTTAAATATGTCAGCAATGTTTTGGTGTATTTAGGTTATTTGTAATACTAGAAGTCTAGTCGGCGACCTGGCCAACTCTGGAACGATGTAAATAGGGAATGAATGCCCCGCCCTTTAATGCAAACCCCATTATACCTGTTGTCATAGGACCCGTCTTGACCATCTGTTTGCCTGTGTCCATTTATGCCCATATATGGAGATATCTGTATCTGTCTGTCTGTCGGCGTCCATTTTATGTCCATATATGGAGATCACTGCAGATATAATCCTGGGTCCATTTTATGCCCATATATGGCCATATATGGAGATATCTGTCTATTTGCATCCATTTTATGCCCATATATGGAGATCTCTGTATCTGTCTGTCTGTGTCCCTTTATGCCCGTATATGGAGATCTTTGTGATTCTGCGTCCATTTTATGCCCATATATGCCATATATGGAGATATCTTTTTATCTGCGTCCATTTTATGCCCATATATGAGATCTCTGTCGCTTTTTGTTTGTTTCTTCTTTAAGCATATGGAGATATCTGTTTATATGCGTCCATTTTATGCCCATATATGAGATCTCTGTCGCTTTTTGTTTGTTTCTTCTTTAACACATCGAGTGCCCGGATGTATGACGTGTGTGTGTTGCTGGTGCCCATGGCAACGCGTCATTCTACCTACCGGCAAGAGTACTGGCGAGAAAAGTAATCCGAGTAAATGTAATCGGAGTATGTCCTGTTTATTTCGCGAAAATCTTTTCTTTCAGTCAGGACCGTTTTTTATCATTTCTAAGCCACATTGTTTGTGTTATGGCAGGTAGAAGAGGCTGCCGTTTTGAAATGAAAGTGATTTAAAAGCTAGATTAGGAGAAAACCACGTTTTTGTGCAGCCGTTAGACAGGAAGTCAACGAGACACACAGCGCGTCCGGGTGACGTAATTGCGCGCTGCATGTTGGGAAATGGAGTTTGTTTCATCACCGCGGCAGCCAAGTGCAGTAGCTACAGTACAGTATAGTTTACTGTACAACGCGTCAAACGCGTCGTGGGCCTCCAGCGACATCAAAGAGATTGGCTTGTAGACACCACGTGGGCACCCGATGTGTTAAGCAGAATACGCAGCCTGCTTAAATCTGCATCATTCAAGTCATCCTCCCAGTCCCACGCTTTGTTGCTTGTCTTATGTTTGTCTTGTCTCTTTTATTTTCTTTATCTTTTTTGGAGCGGACCCCATTAATGCAAACCCCAATATATCTGTTGTCATAGGACACGTTTTGACCATCTATCTGTTTGCCTTTGTCCCCACCCTTTAATGCAAACCCCAATATACCTGTTGTCATAGGACCCGTTTTGACCATCTGTTTGCCTTTGTCCCCTTATGCCCATATATGGAGATCTCTGCACACACAGTACCGGTTGCGGAAAACTCTGATGTCAGACATCAGCTCCGCATACGGGCATTCATTTTATGCCCATATCTGGAGAACGCGCGTGCCGGTGGGAAGAAGGGTTCTCGAGATACGCGGATTACATACATACATACACATTCACAGAGATTTTTTGTTGACTCATGTGGAGTACGTGATGTCAGAGCCTTTTATGAAGTGATGTCACAATGAGTCAGCGCTTGCGCCGGTTTCCTCCGAAACACCTGATGTCAACAATCAGCTCCGCATATGGTGATTCCGAACGTTTCGCGCCGGCGTACGTGATGTCAGAACCTTTTATGAAGTGATGTCACAATGAGTCAGCGCTTGCGCCGATTTCCTCCGGAACAGCCTGATGTCAACAATCAGCTCTGCATAAGGAGATTCCGAACGTTTTGCGCCGGTTTCGGAAAACCGTGCGTCGGGTCGGGTCGAGGCTCGGCACTGCACTCCGCGCCGCGTCGGGGAACGCGCGTGCCGAATCTGAAGCCGGTGGGACGAACGGTTCTCGAGATACGCGGGTTACATACACGCAGAGATACATACACGCAGAGATTTGTCGCATTTATAGATAGATAATCTGCCCTGTGCAACTTCAAAGCCTAAAAGCCAAAATATTCCTGGCGACAAAAAACACATTTAGATCGTTTATGGCAATTATTTGCGGGAAAATTAATCGTTGTGTAAAATGTCATAGTGGTAAACAGTGACGTCTGGTTACCGTATACGTAAGACGTGCGGTCGTTTCGCCCGCTTGTGCACGTTCTCAGATCAGTATCACATCCTCCACCATCTTTCTTTGTTTCTCGGATTTGTGCCGCCGTGGAATCTGATGAGACGGTATATATTTAGCCTGCACGACTTGTGGCTGTGTGTGTGTATGTGTGTGTGTGTGTGTGTGTGTGTGTGTGTGTGTGTGTGTGTGTGTGTGTGTGTGTGTGTGTGTGTGTGTGTGCGCGCGCGTGCGCGCGCGCGCGTGTGTGTGTGTGCGTGTGCGTGTGTGGGCGTGGGCGTGCACACACATGTTAACATACTTAGACTCATGCACGCACGCACAAACGCGCACGCACACACATCTCTGTTAGGATCTCAGACTCATCGTTACTGTGGGGTCCTTCACCTGGCCTCTCCATATGTCACCCAGATAACAATGTCCTGGAGGGGGCTGCCCTTTCCACTGCCTGACACAAAATAAAACACACCAGGGCGTCACACACACACACACACACACACACACACACACACACACACACACACACACACACACACACACACACACACACACACACACACACACACACACACACACACAGACTGTCAGTCACAGCATGAGAGTTCTACTGTACTGTATACTGTACTGTGGCTGCATCATGGTAACATGAGCAGGACAAGAGATTTGTTCATAAGAAGGAGCCATCATTATTATGACAGGTTTATATTCCACTGTTGTCCTTACAGAGAGCCTGACAGACACTGTGCCTCAGCCAGTCTGTTAACACTCTGCTCAAATACAACACACTAGGGCATTCACCCAATATTCGAATATTCAAGTATCAAAGTCACTATTCGACGTTGTTCACCGGAGTCGAATATTTGCTTTTTTTATTGTTTTCTCTTTAAAAAATATATAGTTTATAAAGCTTGGCTAGATAGGAAGTCATAAGAATGAGTTATCAATGCCCTTGGTGGATGAATTTGTTAATGCTCTATACCAGGGGTTCTGAAACCTTTTTAGGCTGTGACCCCCAAAATAAACATATATGAACTGGGGACCCCCACCCTGACAAGCACTCGGTTCCGCAGATAAATATTGTGAAAATAGCAGATCGGCTACTTTCACAGTGTCCGCCTCTTGCTTACTTAGCCAGGGGTCCAGTTTAGCCAGTCCTGTCGAATATTCGACTATTCGAATACTTTGAGGTTGAATAATTCGAATACTAAAAATCACTATTCGTGAATGCCCTACAACACACTGAGGACAACCTCACTGATTCAGTGCACGAACCGGGTGAGTAAATTAGTTGGGAGAAAACTCCAGCTCATTATGATCTGATCTATTCATTTTTATTACCCGGCCTGTTTGGATTCTTGATTCTGATTGGTCGAGCGCTGAAATCAGAGGTCTGTTATTTCTGGATAGCAGACCGCTCAGCTCAATAACAGACCGATGGCTAATCAAAGACTCAGAGCACCTGCTGCAGTCAAGCTGCGCTGCATGCATTTAATGCCGTATCCAAAATGTCAGCCATGTAAACAACCACACAGCGACATTTAGAACTAAACGTTGCTCTCAAGAATGTTTTTAAAAATATTTTAAGCGAGAAATAGACGACGTAGTATCAGAAAATGGATTCTATCTAATCAGCACTTCCTTGTTTTCCAAGGCGACCGTGTCGCGCTGGGAGGACGCCCAGCGCAACACTTGTGGGACACTTCCAGCCGTCTGTAAACAAGGAAATACTTTGTTTTGTTTTTAGTTTTCAGTCAAATTATTACTTTTATTTAGTAGCCGGGTAATAAGCGGGATAAATACTGGCTCCTTGGGGGTTGTTCATATATAACATCCCTTCGAACTGATAACTCCCCTCGGCTGGCGCCTCGGGAGTTATCAGTCCGTCGGGATGTTATATATGGACAACCCCCGCGGAGCCAGTATTTATCCCTTACATATAGCGCTTTTTATCCAAAGCCTTTACATAGATTGTGCCTTACAGTGCACCCATTCACATGGCAGAGGAAACCATGCAAGGCACCAACCTGCTCATTGTGAGCAACTAGGGGGTCAGAGTCTTGCTCAAGGACTCTTCAACACTAACTCTGGGGGAGCCCAGGATCGAACTGGTCACCTCACGGGTCCCATATGGCCGCTCTACCGGCCACTCTACCCCTGAGCCACTGCTCCCCTGTTTGTATGTTTTTTTTTTTTTTTTTTTTTGTATTTTATAATTATTATTATTATAATGTTTATCACCTCTGCCTGATGGAAACCTCCAAAACCTTTTTAAGAAGATTCAAACTCACAACAAAATGTACAGTACACTCGAGGTTAAAATCACCTCCATTCCAACAACACCTACGAGAAACAAATCCTCCAATCTCAAAGGTTGCATGGAGTCACTATAGAACGGTTAGAACCCAACCCAGCCAACATGTCCACCTGGGTACCATATGGGCCCAGTGTGGGTAACTGGGTACCAAGTGGGCATGGGCTAGAAGTGGGCAAACTTGGTGGGTCCCATACGGGTTTTTGTGTGGGCTAAGTGGGCATGGGCTTGAAGTGGGCAACTTTGGTGGGTCCCATAAGGGTTTTGTGTGGGCTAAGTGGGCATGGGCTATAAGTGGGCAACCATGGCTGGGTCCCATGAGGGTTATGTGTGGGCTAAGTGGGCATGGGTTAGAACTGGTCAACCATGCCTGGGTCCCTTATGGGTTATGTGTGGGCTAAGTGGGCATGGGTTAGAACTGGTCGAACATGCCTGGGTCCCTTATGGTTTATGTGTGGGCTGAGAGGGCATGGGTTATAACTGGTCACGCGTATCTGGGTCCCTTATGGGCTAAGTGGGCATGGGTTAGAACTGGTCTACTATGCCTGGGTCCCTCATGGGTTATGTGTGGGCTAAGTGGGCATGGTTTAGAACTGGTCAACCATGCCTCGGTCCCTTATGGGTTATGTGTGGGCTGAGTGGGCATGGGTTAGAACTGGTCACGCGTGTCTGGGTCCCTTATGGGCTAAGTGGGCATGGGTTAGAACTGGTCTACTATGCCTGAGTCCCTTATGGGTTATGTGTGGGCTAAGTGGGCATGGTTTAGAACTGGTCAGCTATGCCTGGGTCCCTTATGGGTTATGTGTGGGCTTAGTGGACATGGGTTATAACTGGTCACGCATGTCTGGGTCCCTTATGGGCTAAGTGGGCATGGGTTAGAACTGGTCAACTATGTCTGGGTCCCTTATGGGTTATGTGTGGGCTAAGTGGGCATGGTTTAGAACTGGTCAACCATGCCTAGGTCCCTTATGGGTTATGTGTGAGCTGAGTGGGCATGGGTTATAACTGGTCACGCATGTCTGGGTCCCTTATGGGCTAAGTGGGCATGGGTTAGAACTGGTCTACTATACCTGGGTCCCTCATGGGTTATGTGTGGGCTAAGTGGGCATGGGTT
The DNA here is from genome assembly GCF_963921795.1 of Nannobrachium achirus. NCBI lineage: Eukaryota > Metazoa > Chordata > Actinopteri > Myctophiformes > Myctophidae > Nannobrachium > Nannobrachium achirus. Next base: position 10,300,403 of record NC_137813.1, on the reverse strand, counting down.
AGAACTGGTCAACTATGCCTGGGTCCCGTATGGGTTATGTGTGGGCTTAGTGGACATGGGTTATAACTGGTCACGCATGTCTGGGTCCCTTATGGACTAAGTGGGCATGGGTTAGAATTGGTCAACTATGTCTGGGTCCCTTATGGGTTATGTGTGGGCTAAGTGGGCATGGTTTAGAACTGGTCAGCTATGCCTGGGTCCCTTATGGGTTATGTGTGGGCTTAGTGGACATGGGTTATAACTGGTCACGCACGTCTGGGTCCCTTATGGGCTAAGTGGGCATGGGTTAGAACTGGTCAGCTATGCCTGGGTCCCTTATGGGTTATGTGTGGGCTGAGTGGGCATGGGTTATAACTGGTCACGCATGTCTGGGTCCCTTATGGGCTAAGTGGGCATGGTTTAGAACTGGTCAACTATGCCTGCGTCCCTTATGTGTTATGTATGGGCTAAGTGGGCATGGTTTAGAACTGGTCAGCTATTCCTGGGTCCGTTATGGGTTATGTGTGGGCTAAGTGGGCATGGGTTAGAACTGGTCAACCATGCCTGGGTCCCTTATGGGTTATGTGTGGGCTAAGTGGGCATGGTTTAGAACTGGTCAACTATGCCTGGGTCCCTTATGGGTTATTTGTGGGCTTAGTGGGCATGGGTTATAACTGGTCACGTGTGTCTGGGTCCCTTATGGGCTAAGTGGGCATGGGTTAGAACTGGTCAGCTATGCCTGGGTCCCTTATGGGTTATGTGTGGGCTGAGTGGGCATGGGTTATAACTGGTCACGCATGTCTGGGTCCCTTATGGGCTAAGTGGGCATGGTTTAGAACTGGTCAACTATGCCTGGGTCCCATATGTGTTATGTGTGGGCTAAGTGGGCATGGGTTAGAACTGGTCAACCATGCCTGGGTCCCTTATGGGTTATGTGTGGGCTAAGTGGGCATGGTTTAGAACTGGTCAACTATGCCTGGGTCCCTTATGGGTTATTTGTGGGCTTAGTGGGCATGGGTTATAACTGGTCACACGTTGCTGGGTCCCTTATGGGCTAAGTGGGCATGGGTTAGAACTGGTCTACTATGCCTGGGTCCCTTATGGGTTATGTGTGGGCATGGGTTAACTGGTCACGCATGTCTGGGTCCTTATGGGCTAAGTGGGCATGGTTTAGAACTGGTCAACTATGCCTGGGTCCCTTATGGGTTATGTGTGGGCTAAGTGGGCATGGTTTAAAACTGGTCAACCATGCCTGGGTCCCTTATGTGTTATGTGTGGGTTAAGTGGGCATGGTTTAGAACTGGTCAGCTATGCCTGGGTCCCTTATGGGTTATGTGTGGGCTGAGTGGGCATGGGTTATAACTGGTCAACTATGCCTGGGTCCCTTATGGGTTATCTGTGGGCTTAGTGGGCATGGGTTATAACTGGTCACGCGTGTCTGGGTCCCTTATGGGCTAAGTGGGCATGGGTTAGAACTGGTCTACTATGCCTGGGTCCCTAATGGGTTATGTGTGGGCATGGGTTATAACTGGTCACGCATGTCTGGGTCCTTATGAGCTAAGTGGGCATGGTTTAGAACTGGTCAACTATGCCTGGGTCCCTTATGGGTTATGTGTGGGCTAAGTGGGCATGGTTTAGAACTGGTCAACCATGCCTGGGTCCCTTATGGGCTATGTGTGGGCATGGGTTATAACTGGTCACGCATGTCTGGGTCCTTATGGGCTTAATGGGCATGGTTTAGAACTGGTCAACTATGCCTCGGTCCCTTATGTGTTATGTGTGGGCTAAGTGGGCATGGTTTAGAACTGGTCAGCTATGCCTGGGTCCCTTATGGGTTATGTGTGGGTTAAGTGGGCATGGTTTAGAACTGGTCAGCTATGCCTGGGTCCCTTATGGGTTATGTCTGGGCTAAGTGGGCATGGTTTAGAACTGGTCAGCTATGCCTGGGTCCCTTATGGGTTATGTGTGGGTTAAGTGGGCATGGTTTAGAACTGGTCAGCTATGCCTGGGTCCCTTATGGGTTATGTCTGGGCTAAGTGGGCATGGGTTAGAACTGGTCAACCATGCCTGGGTCCCTTATGGGTTATGTGTGGGCTGAGTGGGCATGGGTTATAACTGGTAACGCATGTCTGGGTCCCTTATGGGCTAAGTGGTTATGGTTTAGAACTGGTCAGCTATGCCTGGGTCCCTTATGTGTTATGTGTGGGCTAAGTGGGCATGGTTTAGAACTGGTCAGCTATTCCTGGGTCCCTTATGGGTTATGTGTGGGCTAAGTGGGCATGGGTTAGAACTGGTCAACCATGCCTGGGTCCCTTATGGGTTATGTGTGGACTAAGTGAGCATGGGTTGGAACTGATCATGCGTGTCTGGGTCCCTTATGGGTTATGTGTGGGCTAAGTGGGCATTGGTTATAACTGGTCAACTATGCATGGGTCCGTTATGGGTTATCTCTGGGCTGAGTGGGCATGGGTTGTAACTGATCATGTGGGTCTGGGTCCCTTATGGGCTAATTGGGCATGGGTTAGAACTGGTTAATTATGCCTGCATCCCTTATGGGTTATGTGTGGGCTGAGTGGGCATGGGTTATAACTGGTCAACTATACCTCTGTCCCTTATGGGTTATGTGTGAGCTGAGTGGGCAAGAGTTATAACTGGTCACGTGTCTTGGTCCCTTAAGGGCTAAGAGGGCATGGGTTAGAACTGGTCAACCAAAGCTGGGTCTCATATGGGCTATGTATGGACTAAGTGGGCCATGGGTTAGAACTGTTCAACCATAGCCGGGTCCCGTAAGAGTTTTATATGGGTTAAGTGGGCACGGGTTAGAACTGGTCACCCATATCTGGGTCCCAGAGGGGCTTTGTGTGGGGTACCTGGGCATGGGTTAGAACTTGTCAACCATGGCTGGGTCCTGTATGGGCAATATGTAGGCTAACTGGGCACGGGTTAGAACTGGTCATATCTGTGTGTCACAAATACAGTATAATTAATCTACTTCACAACAACTATATCAATGGCATATCTTTGCGTGTGACATACATTTAGGCTCATGTGAAAAATATTTTACATATACTAATAGGCCACAAAAGCAAAGAATTGATCGAATAAATAAACAAATAAATAAATTAAACACTATGTTCAAGAGACAAGACCAGTGTATAACATGTAAGATGGATGGATGGATGGATGGATGGATGGATGGATGGATGGATGGATGAAGAGATGGAGGGATGGATTGATGGTTAATAGGATATAAGTCACAAATCGTTATGGTAAAGAGGGAGAGAGAGAGGGTAATCCCATACTAATTTTAGCAGGGTGGGATTGTGTATCTACCTGCCTGTATATCCATGTCTGGGTGTCATAAGGGCTATGTATGGGCTAAGTGGGCATGGTTTAGAACTGGTCACCCATATCTGGTTCTCATATGGGCTATGCATGGGCTAACTAGGCATGGATTAGAACTGGTCAACCATAGCTGTGTCCCGTATGGGTTATGTGTGGGCTGAGTGGATATGGGTTAGAACTGGTCAACCATGTATGTGTCTCATATGGGCCTTATATGAGCTGATTTTGCACAGGTTAGAACTGTGTAGGTCCAGTACACGCGCGCGCGCACACACACACACACACACACACACACACACACACACACACACACACACACACACACACACACACACACGCGCGCACACACATCTAAGGATATATATTTGTCTCACAAATACAGTAAACAAGTAAGATGTCAGAGCAGCAAACCTATAGAAACTCATAAAAATGGGTACAGGTCTACACATCTACACGGACGCGGACAAGCTGTAACATTTCTTATGGTAAACTTCGACCTTCTGTCGCAATAAATATCCATTACATCAATGGCATATGTTTGTATTTGACAAATACAATCTATCTGGGCTCATGTGAAAAATATTTAACTGATATTAATAGGTTGCAAAAGCAATGGATCGATCAGCCTTTCTGTGGATATATCTCATAGGGACCAATTGGGGTATCAGAGATAGTAATACCCTTTTAAATGGGGGGACTGTCTACGTCAGTTTGACATGCCTAATGCATGTCAAACTGGGGGTCCTTGAAATTAAAATGGTTCAAAATATAAATAACTTCTCTTATAGGGTCCTTAGCCACATGCCCACTCAGCCCACACATAACCCATACGGGACCCAGGCATAGTTGACCAGTTATAACCCATTCCCACTCAGACCACACATAACCCATAAGGGACCCAGGCATAGTTGCCCAGTTCTAACCCATGCCCACTTAGCCCACACATAACCCATAAGGGACCCAGTCATAGTTGACCAGTTCTAACCCATGCCCACTTAGCCCACACTTAACCCTTATGGGACCCACCAAATTTTCCCACTTCAAGCCCATGCCCTGGCTGCTGAACTTCCTAACAGATAAACCTCAATCTGTGCGGGTTGGAAATAATAACTTCACCGTCATCTCCCTGAGTACTGGCTCTCCCCAGGGCTGTTTTGAGTCCACTGCTGTTTTCTGTCATTTACTCGAAATGCACTCCTCTTGGGTTATCGCGCCTCCTAGCGTGCGATACAGAGCTACACATATGCTCCCGAATGACAAAGTCGGAGGGTATGCCAGTCAAAACGCCCCGCCCCAACCGTGGGCATAAGGCGCGAGACTGGCATGTGTACTTCCTCTTCCGTTCCTCTGCACGCATGAGATACGGACGTCTACACATGTTACTCTACGACAAATAATTAATTCTTCAAGTTACTCAGTATAAGACCAGTTCGAATTCAACTTTAGCCTTAGCGGTGAGTAGGACCATCACCCACGGGTTTCGTTCAACTTGGTCTGTTCTTCTCTGTTTTGTTCTTCGCTGTTTGCTGCTAACGATAACAAGCGGCTAGCCTAGGTTAGCTTAGCTTACCTTCGTCATGTCTAGCGAGGGTCTGTTTTCACCACCCCTCCCTCGACGCTGCGGGGATCCGGAGTGCAGCCGCTTTATCGCCGCTGAGGACCCGCATTCCATCTGCCTGGGCTGTCTGGAGCTACAACACGCTTGGCAAGGTTTCTACTTCCCAAACAGCTGCGTGTTCTGCGCGACGATGGACGCGGCCGTTCTTCACCAGCGTCTGCTGGTGGTCATGAACATGGACGCTACAAGGCCCAAACAAAGCCACGTCGCTCGGGGAGCTCAGATGGAACACGGCGCTCAGATCCCCGCCACGCCAGGACAAAGAAGCGGGCCTGTTTCCAGCACCGCAGCAAGGTTTGTCCAGGCGGCTCCTAGTGTTTGCGAACCTATCCGCAGTAGCTTCGCTCCGATGTACACTATTTCTACCACAGCGCACAGTGGTGGACCCGGCATGTTCGGCTCCACCCCACGCTTCTCCTTCACGCCCGGTCCTGGTTTGACCAGCACCGGGCCTCTCCAGGCCTCCGCCGCCCTGCAGGCTAGCCTCCAGGGACCACTCCAGGCGGGGCCATTGTCTCCGGTCGCCGCCGAGGCGGCCACCAGTGGGACTCCTCACCCCACCAACCCGTTCCTGATGACTCCCACGGTCACCGCCCCCCCCTCTTTCCCCCCTCTCTTAACGTCCCAACAGAACGTGCCACGTAAAGTGCCTCGCGGCTCGGACGAGTTTGGCACCTCCGAGGAGGAGGAAGATGCCATGGAAGGAGAAGAGGAGGAAGATGAAGAGGAGGAGGAGGAGGACGGTTTGGTTCAAGAGGAGACAAGTGAGGACATTGTGATGCTAAGCCCCCGTCATGGCGGCACCCCTCGCACCTCACCCCAAGCCCCCCCCATCGCCCCTGCCAAGAAGGCAGCGGTGGATAAGGAGAAGGTGGGCGCCACAGCAGAATCCACCCCACAAGAACTGGACCTGCTGGCAGTGGTTGAGCTGGCGGTGGCCAAGATGGGCCTCACTATGCCAGTGGAGCCTCGCCCTGCGAGCTCAACGGAGATCAAGTTTGCGGGCAAGAGAGAGGTACAGACACCAGTCCCTCGCTCTCAGAAGCTACCCGCTACCCCGGGGCTCAAAGAAGCTCTCCATTCCACATGGAAAGAACACAGAGAGCCCGGGAAGATGGCTCTGTCAACCTCACTGGCGGATGAGGACAAGTTTGGCGTGGGCGGCCTTCCCCCTGTGGATGTCGCCACTAATCAGTTCTTCTGTGCCCAGTTTAAACCCACGGAATGCCCCTTCACTCAGGAGCCTGTGCCCAAGTTCAAGAACAAGGTCTCCAACATGGTAAAAAATGTTTATAAAGCTGCAGGGCTCTCTGTGAAAAGTTTAAACGTGGTGGGGCTGATGAATGGAGCCATGGCAGAGATGCTGCTCCAAAACAAGGACCGCCTCCCTCCTGAAGCCTATGCTGAATGGGATGCCATGCTACAGCTGGCAATAGTGAGCAACGTCCATGCCATCCAATGGGCTGGCAGAGGGATGGACGTCGCTGTCAGCATGGAGAGGTTCAGGTGGCTGCAGAAAGTCCCCTTCCAAGGCGACGAACCAAAGGCCAGCGAGAGGCGAGAGGAGCTGAGGGGCCTGGACACAGCCCCCAACAGTCTCTTCGAGGGAGCGTTACCCTTCCTCCGTGTCATCACCGACACCAATAAAGCCCAAAAAGAAGTGGTGGATGCTGTTTTGGGTAAACCTGATAAAGGGAAAGAACAGTCAGGTTACTCAGGACGCTCTTCCCGTAATAGGGAGAGATATCAGGGACCCCCCCGACAGGGCGGGAAACCCCATCGTTCTCCTAGAGCTCCGTCTTCCTCCTCGGGCACGAGCAGGAACAGAAGTCAGAGCAACCAGGGCTCCCAGCACCAGGAGATGCGCCCACCAGCTCGCCCTTCATACAGTGCAGCAGTGAGGGGGCGTGGGAGAGGGTCGAGAAAATGACACTTTGAGAAAGAGGGCCTTCTCACCCTCGGCGCACGGAGACAGGGTCATGGACGGCTCTCCAGCGCGCAAGCACAGTGCACTTTTGATCCTGCCACCCAGGGTGGAGGAATCCAATGTAAATGTGAATTTTGTTACTGTGCCAAATGTTTTCTCCCCAGTAAAGGATGTGTCTGCGAAACAAGGTCTCTTCTTTCACAATGCACACACAATGGAGAATCCCCAGTGGGGACATCCATATATAAAATATGCATGCCCAGTACCACAATCACAAACACAAACAGCCTTCAAGGAAACCCCCTTAAGGGGCATTTCCAATATAAAAGGTTTAATTGTTCCACAGCCTCAACTCAAGGGCCGGAACAACAAGTGTTCCTCCCTTCCGACACGAGAGGGCGCAAAAGCGCCAGTCAAGGTAAGAAGGTTGCAGAGAGGTCTTTCTTGTTTAGCTATCCCAGCCCCAGCTGCGACAGCAGTTTTAAACAGGGTTTTAGACAGGACGTGTTTACAAGAATGCGTTCCTTTTTACACTCCTCCTCTGCCTCCTGTCCCACCGTGCAACAAAGTGTTGTCGCCGGTGATAAAGGCATTAAACGTAAGGCCCTCGCTTCACAGCAAGACGGTGTCACGCTCAGTAGTAAGTCACGTGTCTCAGTCTCGAGTCCCTTTGACTTCCGCGTTACCGGTGACGTCAGTGTCGTGTCCGGGGGTGCACATACCGTGCATTCCTATCAATCACATTCCGTTAGGTCTGACGTCAGCTCCCATTCAGAATCCTTTGTCAAAGCATTTAACTCAATGGAAAGCATGCAAGCCGTGTCCCTGGGTGCTTCGCACCGTGAGGCAGGGATACAGGCTACAATTCTCAACCCAGCCTCCCTTGTCAGACAGAGTGATATTCACGCACGCAAAGGGGCAGGCCGCTTTGATTCTGAGGGAGGAGATTCACTCTTTATTGGGGAAAGGAGCGATCAGGGAAGTTTCCACAGATCAGCTCGGTCTGGGGTTTTATTCTCATTATTTCGTTGTGCCAAAGAAAGGGGGGGGGCTGAGGCCCATTCTGGACCTAAAAGCCCTCAACAATTTTCTGGTAAAATACAGTTTCAAAATGTTGACGAACGTAGCGCTATTGCGCTCGATCAGAATCAACGATTATTGGACGTCCCTCGATTTGAAGGACGCGTACCAGCATGTGGGAATTTACCCCCCACACAGAAAATTCCTGAGGTTCGGTTTCGAGGGGAAAGTGTACGAATACACTGTTCTCCCGTTCGGCCTCTCTCTGTCTCCCCGCGTGTTTGTCAAAGTGACACAAGCGGCTATAGCTCCCCTGCGGCAGCAGGGAATCAGACTTGCGACGTACCTGGACGATTGGTTAATAAGCGCAAGTTCGAGAGAGGAGGTGACACGTCTCACCAATGTGGTGATGTCGCAGTTAACCTCTCTGGGGTTCAACATAAACTTCAAAAAGAGTATGTTAACACCAGCCCAGCAGACCACCTTTTTGGGGATCTCGCTGGACTCAATAAATATGACGGCTCGACTCTCACAGGAGCGATTAGTCAAGATCGTGGCCTGCGCGAAATCTTTTCGCGTGGGCAGAGTGGTCACGTACAAGCGCTGCATGATTATGTCAGGGCTGATGGCCTCAACTATCCATCTACTCAGGCTGGGCAGGCTGTATATGAGGCCTTTTCAAAAGTGGATGTTGGCACTCAAAATCCACTCGACACAAGGTCGCCGCAAGGTCAAGGTGTCCCCAGGGTGTGTGTACACACTGAGACCGTGGGTGGACGTGACTCTTCTGTCCCAGGGGGTCAGTATGGGCGTGGTGGTGTCACGGAAAGTGATCACAACGGACGCCAGCCTCAGTGGTTGGGGCGCAACGCACGAGGGCCGTTCGGTGAGGGGAGTTTGGGACTCCGCTCTACAGAAACGGCACATCAATTTTCTGGAGTTAAAGGCAGTGTTTCTGGGGTTGAAACATTTTTTGCCTTTCGTGGAAGGATGTCACGTGTTGATCAGGACAGACAACACGACGACCATGTGCTATATCAACAAGCAGGGGGGCCTCTCCTCCCCGGCTCTCAATCAGCTGGCGCGGGATCTGACGCTGTGGTGGGAACCACGTTTGGCGTCGATCAAGGCGTCGCACATTCCGGGGCTTCTGAACAGCGGAGCAGATCTGCTGTCCAGGGGGGAGCCCCTTTATGCGAATTGGTCCCTCCACCCGGGAGTGGTGAGACAGATTTGGAGCAGGTTCGGTCAGCCTCAAGTCGACTTGTTCGCGTCAGCAGAGAACGCGAAGTGTACACTTTTCTTCTCTGCGACGGGGCCAGCCCCACTGGGGCTGGATGCTCTGGCTCACGACTGGCCGAGGGAACTGCTGTACGCGTTTCCTCCGTTGGAACTGATCCCCCAGACTTTGGAGAGGGTCAGGCGGTTCGGCCTCAAACTATTGTTGGTGGCTCCGGGGTGGGGCGTGTGGAGGTCGGAGATATCTCCCCTCCTTTACGACAACCCGTTGCCTCTGCCGCCAATCAGAGATCTGCTACGGCAGGCAGGGCAGGAGATCTTCCATCCCGACCCGGCGAAGCTAGACCTTCAGGTTTGGCCCGTGAAGGGGAGTCTTTGAGCGCTTTGGGTCTGACGCCAGGGGCGGTTCAGACTATTCAAAGTGCTAGGGCTTCGTCCACGCGGTCGGCTTATGATAAGAGGTGGAGGATCTTTGAAGACTGGTGTGCGGAGCGTACGTCGCCGGTGGTGGCGTTTGAGGCTCCGGTCCAGCTTGTTGTGAATTTCCTTCAGGAAAAGCTAGAAAGTGGTCTTGCCTTTTCTACCATTAAAGGTTACTTGGCGGCGCTGTCAGCGTGCCATGTGGGCTTTGAGGGTAAGACGGTGGGTAGGCACCGTCTGGTGGCTCGGTTTTTAGCGGGTGTGCACCAGCTTAAACCGGTTACTAGGTCCCTTTTCCCATCGTGGGATTTGGGTGTGGTGTTGGACGGGCTGTGCCGTCCACCGTTTGAGCCTCTGGAGGCGGCGAGCTTAAAGCTTTTGAGTTTTAAGACTAGTCTTTTGTTGGCTTTGTCTACAGCCAAGAGAGTCAGTGATCTACATGCGTTATCGGTGGACCCGGTGTGCATGAGATTCTGTGAGGATGGCAAGAAGGTTCTGCTAAAACCCCATTTGGCGTTTGTCCCAAAGAACCGTGTGATTATACATGAGCCAACCGAGTTGGTGGCTTTTCATCCTCCTCCGTTTTCTTCGGAGGAGGATAGGCGTCTACATTGTCTTTGTCCGGTAAGATCCTTGAGGATTTACTGTGAGAAGACGAGGGCTATTAGAGCGTCAAACCAACTGTTTGTCACTTTTAAAAGTGGTCCTAGACGGAAAGCGGTGGCTAAAGCTTCACTTTCAAGGTGGATTGTGCAGGCCATAAAGATGGCCTACACTTGTGCTAAAGTCCCGGTTCCTGAGGGCCTAAGGGCTCATGACACTAGGGGAATGTCGACCTCCTGGGCTCTAGCCAGGGGTGTCTCGATCCAAGAGATCTGTTCGGCGGCTAACTGGTCGACTCCGTCGACTTTTGTGGTTTTTTACCATTTGGACGTGGCTCCATCTTCATTGGCGCATTCGGTCCTGGGTGTTGCCGCCTCCTCTAGTTAAAGACTTTTTTCCCCCTTTTTTATAGCTGAGACCAAGTCCCTTTGCTCTCGGTAAAAGGGGGAGACCCTGTTTCCTTATAAAACGGCTGCTAGTGGGCCTATTAGTGAATAGGCGGGCTCCAGCCTGTCAGGGTTTTATGAGGCGGACCTGGTCGGCCTATTAGTTCATGAGGCGGATTTCGGTCTGTCAGGGTCTTTCTACTTTCTTCCGCTCTCGAGTCCGGTGGGCTCGGGGCTCCGTGGGGGAGGGGCCACGCCGGGGGTGTGGTCTCCTGTCAGGCGGAGCGGGCGGAATTTGAGGGTGTGCGCTTCCGGGGGTTTATGTGACCCAAGAGGAGTGCATTTCGAGTAAATGACAGAAAACGAAAGGTTTCGTACGAAACCATGGTTTTCTTAGTTTAGGAGAAATGCACTCCTCAAACGCCCCTTCGCGCGCATGTTGCGTGCAGAGGAACGGTGTTGTTAAGAGGAAGTACACATGCCAGTCTCGCGCCTTATGCCCACGGTTGGGGCGGGGCGTTTTGACTGGCATACCCTCCGACTTTGTCATTCGGGAGCATATGTGTAGCTCTGTATCGCACGCTAGGAGGCGCGATAACCCAAGAGGAGTGCATTTCTCCTAAACTAAGAAAACCATGGTTTCGTACGAAACCTTTCGTTCACCCTGGCGACCCATAACTGCTGTGCGAGGTTCAGTACTAACCACATGGTGAAATACGCAGACGACACGACAGTTGTGGGCCTCATCAGAGAGGACAACGAGGATCCATACAGGGAGGAAGTGAGACAGTTTGTTGGGCTGGTGCAACACACCTGAATGTCAACAAGACAAAGGAGATCATTGTTGACTTCCGACGGAACCTGCACAGCCACACACCACTATAAACGACAGGATGTCGTGAGCATCACCAAGTTCCTGGGGGTACAGATCACGGACAGCCTGACATGGTCCTCAAACACGGCCTCTCTTGTAAAGAGAGGACAGAAACGTCTGTTCTTTCTGCGCTGGATGAGAAGAGCCCAACTTCCCCCTCCCATCCTCACCACATTCTACAGGGCTACCATAGAGAGCATTCTGACAAACTGCATCTCTGGTCTGGTAGCTGCAGTGAAACAGATTGGAAAACTGTGCAGAGTGGTGAAGACAGCGGAGAGGATTATTGGGACTTCACTGCCTTCCATCAAGGACATTGGCCAAAATCAAAGGCTAAGAAGATCATGTCTGACCCTACCCACCCACACACCTGCTGCCCTCTGGTAAGAGGTACCGCAGCATCAGGAGCAGAACGGACAGATTTAGAAAGAGTGTTTTCCTCCAAGCCATAAGACTTGTGAACTCTGAAAAAACTAAAAAGTCCTGTTAAAAAGCATTATCTATCTATCTATCTATCTATCTATCTATCTATCTATCTATCTATCTATCTATCTTCACTTAGCCCATATGGAACCTACATGGAACCCAGAGCCATGGCCCACTTCTAGCGCATGCCCACTTGGTACACAGGTTTGATCGATTGAAGACTTTATTAGAAGTTTGCATAGAAAAAAAGTACAGTTTCATGATGGTACAGTTCACTGGTACAAGGTCAACTAAAAGGAGATCCTATGAAAGCACTTGGCTTATTTACACAGGAAACCATTGAAGTATCTCATATAACATTGAATGACAGATGGATAGAACACAGTACTATGCAGCAGTAGATATAGTCAGGAGAAAAAAATAAATAAATAAAAAGAGACAAAAAAACAGTGCAAAAAATATATACAGTAGGTGTTAGCACCCAATAGCACCCATTGAGCCCAAAACACAGTGCAAAAGAATATATATATATATATATATAGTAGGTGAGTCCATATGGCCCATATGGTTCCCAGGTGGACATGTTGGCTGTGTCTTGATAGTGCAACTGTGAGCTGAGTGCAATCTTACTGGAGGGGACAGAACAGGTAGGTGGTCGAGGTAAACGGAACCTTGACCCCTTCCCAGTATCTGTGGCGGTGTCCCCCAAGGAGGCATACTAAGATCTTTGTTCCATATGTGAAAGACATGTCATCTGCCTGTGACTGCAATCTGTTCCTGTTTGGCTCTCCTAGACGGACAAATTAGAAATTACATGTTGAAAAGGCCCTTAGCTCTGAACTCGATGAAATCTTTACCTAGCTCAGCTATCACTACACCTAACTGAATCCATCATCTTTAGGTCAAACCCTAAGTTAGGGTAGTAAGATGTAAAGTCCTCGAGACAGCCATCATCTCGAAGTCGGAGGACTTTAAATCATGCTCTGTCAGAGCAACTACTGTGTGGCCACTGGCCAAATTCTCAAACATTTTGAGCATAGCAGCCATAGCTGATCTACATGCTCTGACTGAGATCTTCAATTTTCACAATATTTATCTGTGGAACCGAGTCAGATTCCACATGCTTATCAGGGAGGGGGTCCCCAGTTCAATTATCATTATTCTGGGGGGTCCCCATGATTATTTTGGTGGGTTCCCAGTTCAGAAATTATTATTTTGAGGGGTCCCCATGCAGTTAGCCTATATGATTATTTTGAATGGGGGGTTCCAAGTTCAAATATGATTGTTTTGGGTGGTCACTGCCTGAAAGGTTGAGAACCACTGACACACACACACACACACGCACGCACGCACGCACGCACAATACTCTGTTCATGTAGAAGTCCTGAATTCAAAATTTACTTGAGTAAAAGTGCAAAGTATTGCTATATAAAAAAAGGTTTATAAAGTAGCCTACTAAAAGTAGAAAGCACTAATTGTCCCAGAATGTCCCTCATCACAAGTTTCCAATTTTATAAAGTATGAAACCTTTTGAAAATAGCAGATCTACAAGCTCACACTCCGTGGCATTGTAATCAAAATCTTCAAAATAACTAGTAATTAAGGTGTCAAATAAATGTAGTGGAGTAAAAGTACAATATTTGCCTCTGAGCACTGAGCAATGGAGTAGAAGTAAACATACTGGAAATTGGAAATACTCAAATACTTAGTACAAATACCTAAAAGATACGTTCACTGAAATTAACGGTATTGCACACCGTACTACAGTACTTAAGTAAATGTACTTAGTTACTTTACACAAGAGCTCCGCTCCCATTTGCCTTCCCACGTGACAGATATGGGAACTGTGATTGGTGTATGACCCAGTGGAAGTGACGTCAGGGAAGTAACGTCTTTAGTTTGTTTTGAATTGTCTGTACTGGCGGGCCGCGCTAACGTTCCTCCTTCACACACATACAGAACTAGAAGCATTAAATAATTGTGTGGTAATGGATTAAACCAACCGAAAGAAAACAAAAACGTGTTATTGGACAGTATTTCCTGAATCCCGATCTTTTTCCCGGATTGAACTCTCCGTGGGTCTCCACTCTCCTCTCCTTGGCTTCGATGTAGCAGAGAGCTGAAGTATGTATTTTCTCCCTCCATTATGTAACTGACTAAATATATTTTCCACACCTTTATTCTATCCTGTCTAGATATACATTATAATTATAACTACGGTTGTCTACTAACTCTACACATGCTGGAGACTAGCCGAAACATGACGGTCATGTTTCAGTAAACATGAAGCTAACTAGCTTGAAGCTAGCCTGCTACTATAGCCCTTATTTCTCGGTCCTTACGTAGGTTAAACTCGCCTAAAACACTGCATAATTCAACCACATGAGTGAGTGTTGAACAATGCTATTTGTTGTGTTTGTGTTGAAACGTTTTTGTGCACATGGATGTTATTTAACCATTAGAACTTTGCTAAAGCTAACGTTTGCTATTTTTATCAGTTGCATACTTCAGTAAGCCAATCTACAGCTTAATATTATTGTAGATTAGTGGTTCTCAAAGTGGGGTCCTCCAGGGAGCCTGCCTCGGGGGTCCTTGGGGAGTTCCAGGGGGTCCACAGCTAAATGATAGTTACAAAATGGACCCTTATAGGCAGAGAGAGTACAAATGTAACCAAATGGACCCATCGTACACTCAGAGTTAAATGAACATTAATTTTACAATATATATTATGGTCCCAGAGATAGAAATGCCATTAAATGGGGGTCCTTAGACTAATGCTTGTCAAACTGGGGGTCCTTGACATTAAATTGGTTCAGAATCACTGGTAGAGATGTAGAAAAGTCTTCTCTTATCTGGGGTCCCTGGTATATCTTTTCAAATCGGGGTCCATGGGCCAATGAGTGTCAATTTGGGGGTCCTTGACATGAAAAGGTTTGAGAACCACTGATATAGATGGCTAATAAAATAACTGTGTCAAAAGCTGGTATCACAAAAGTTTAAGATGGCTGTCACAGATCTGTAGTAGATGAACATGTTTTACTCTGAGAGCCTCAAAAATGTGTTGCCATGCCTTGTACGTAGATCGGATATTTTTGTGTGCGGGAATGTCTGGCATACAACTTAAATCAGGCATAATTAGGTACATTTATTACACAAAATAGTGTACAATGTACACTATTTTCTGTACTGTAGACTATAACATTTGGTCTTAGTTATTGGTGGTGGTGGTGGTAAAATCTGACTTGGCTTGGTTTTGGATCCTACAGTAAAGCTTGCCCGTAAAACAAAGTCCTGGAAGCTCATTGATTGATAAGCCATCTGACGTTGAAATTGTCAAAGTACAACATGTCTTTTGCAGTTAAATGGCCCAAGATTGTTGAACTGTAGTATTTTGTCAGAACAGACCATTTAGAATAAATCAAATTAAAATAATCAATTTCACACCCTACCACATATGAATATTTTGAACATAGCAGATCTACAAGCTCCGCTAGTTTGTCCAGAATTTATTGTGTAGTTCAGGGGTCTTCAACGTTTTCAGGCCAAGGACCCCTTAGTTGAGAGAGAGATGAAACAGGGACCCCCACAACCTGTTCATTCCATATAGTTTCATTGTTTTGACAGCACATTGCACAATCATCAGTGTATTTTGGATTCATGTCAATTTGTGTTTTCAGATATTTAACCACTTGAACTGGCAATACTTAATAAACTTGACCTTTCCCTCTGTACTTAGTCTGCTCTTTTTCCCCTCTACACCAAAGCTCTGCCAAAAATAGCCGATCTACAGCTCACAATGCCTTGTTGTGAGCTTGTTGTGAGCTGTGGCTAAAGTTCTCAGAATATGGACGATAGGGTTCAAGTGGTTAATATAAAAAGGAGACAAAAAGTTTCTATCATTTGGAGTACCCCAAGTTGTAACTCTGGGACCCAGACCCCCTGTTGAAGACTCCTGGTGTAGTTTGTTGATTACGCCCACCCCAGATTCGGTCATTTCCTTCTGTTACCTCAAATTAAATTGTGTGTGTGTGTGTGTGTGTGTGTGTGTGTGTGTGTGTGTGTGTGTGTGTGTGTGTGTGTGTGTGTGTGTGTGTGTGTGTGTGTGTGTGTGTGTGTGTGTGTGTGTGTGTGTGTGTGTGTGTGTGTGTGTGTGTGTGTGTGTGTGTGTGTGTGTGCGCGTGCGGCCAAATGCATGTCATTTTGGGGGTCCTTGACATGAAAAAGTTTGAATATCACTGATTCAGATGAAGGATTTAGAAGACATCCATAGAATCGGGTCAAAAATATTCAAAGACTTGCACAAATGTGCTCCAAAGTAGATATACAAGGCAAGCTCACAGTGAGCTTGTATATCTGCTATTTTTCAAAAGTATGTTGAAGCAATATACAAATATTCAAAAGATTGAATTTCTTTTTGGATTTTAACACTTTACAGGGGAGGAAAAGTCTGAAGATGTGTGCAATGTATATTCCCTTAACGCATTAAGATCTGGAATTATTTTATACTTTAGCTAGTGAAAATGTGTGCAAATATTTGAATATATATTTTTCAACGCAAACTTTTGTAACTCAAATCTCTGCTTCTGGGAGGTCCCTGGAACCACATATTTTGAGATGGTGGTCTGGCCAAATACCTGTAATTTTGGGGGTCCTTGACATGAAAAAGTTTAAGAACCACTGATTTAGAGGAAGGATTTAGAAGTCTGGTCAAATATATTCAAAGTCTTGCACACATTTTAGCGATTTTTCAAAAATAGCAGATCTACAAGCTTGCAGCGCGCTGTGAGCTTGTAGCACGGCACTCGGTGCCACGCTGTGAGCTTGTAGATCTGCTATTTTTCAAAAGTTAAAGCATACAATAATGGTTAAAGTGGTTTAAATCTAACGCAACACAGACGTGTTCCAGGTATTTTAAATTTGAAAAATTGCTTTAATTTTCCCATCACCTGTTTTTGTGTTTTTTTCTTTTGAAGAGACATTGGCAGAGGCGCAAAAGAAGCGCAAAAAGTCAGAGGCTACATCAGATATCCAGACGGATCCTGAATGTTCCAAAAGGCGAGAGAGGAGGTAATGCTGTAATATCAGTAGTCTGGGATCACTTCACTTTTCGGGCTTCTAACCAGTCTGGAGCGGAAACCACAAAACGTCATGTTGTAGTACTCAAAGGACTACAATTTGGCCGGAACCATCCACCGGAAACAGTTTTAAAATAATTCCCCTGCACTTTTAGGGCCTACCTAATAAACTCCTTGATGCAGAGTAGTTTTGCTTTTGAAAAATGTGTCTGGTATATGCATCTTTTTTTAGTCCAACACGTAGCGACTGGAAAGACTACACTAGGCTATTATGGAGCATTTTAAAAGGGATTGGGGAAACAAAACAAACATTTCTTGTTTCTGTAGCTTTGATTTGTTATTCATAATTATATTGTTGCCGTCCGAGAGAAACCTTTAATTGACACAATTCCACTTTGAATGAAAATAGCCAATCTACAAGCCTCCCCAGCTTTGTGAGCATCTAGAGTAGCAATTTTAAAATAGTTGATTTATATGGTTAAACTGATTCTGATATTTAAGCTAAAATGTGTGTTTTAACTGCATGTAGGGCAACGCCAAAACTCATGGAGCTTCAGGGAGCAGCGACTTTCGAGAGTGATGAATCGGATGAGAATGAAGTCCCACCTTCACCTCCCCCTCAACTGCTGGAGAGAGGCTGCCGAAAACACAGAAACTCCACCCCGAATAAGAAACAGAGGAGGAGCAGTGCCGCACCCAGTCTGTCTCCTGAAGATCTATCTATAAGTATGTAAAGTATGGAATTTTAGTGTATTATTTCTTACAAAATTAGGAAAATGTACAGAGAATTTACTTTCTTGAATTGTAAAATTATGTGTAGGAACTCAGAGTCCGAGAAGCACCCCCAGTCCCATACACGAGGACAGACAGAGTTCCAGCCTTCCAAACGAAACCCTGATACACCCGGCCTCTGAAAACGTCAGACCCAGTGGCGTCCCGCATCTGGACAGACAGAGTTCTAGCCGCTCAACTGCAGCCCTAATCAGCCCCATCTCTGAAACCCTGAGTCCACACACCCCGAGTGGAAGTGGGGCACCAAGACAGATGCGCCTCACTGCCCAGATGACTTAAACCCCGAGCCGAGCCACTTCGACCCACTTCAACCCAGAGCAGTGCAGCGCCACAGGGGATAGGCCTAGGACAACACGCACAGTTGTTGAAACTCCTGGATGAGCTCAAAGACACCCAGAGATTCCATACTAGTATGTTGAACCACCTCCTGAAGCAGAAAGACGGTGTGCCTGGCCTGAAGGAGCAGTGTTCCCGCTCAACACAGCTGAAGATGTTGTGTCCATGCAAACCAAGCTGCGCGACTCAAAGTTCAAAGCTGAAGTTGTAAGTTCAAATCCCTTATTCACTTCAAAATGCACTTGAATTTTCAATCTATTATTTTATAATTACATTGGTAGAATGTAAACGATATTGCCCTTTGAGTGCATGAACACTCTCTCTAGGTCGTCCTCAGACGAGCCTTCCATCGTCGCTTCCAGTCATCCCGGTTCTCCATACATCTGGCCAGCTCGTTGGTGCTTTGTGCTCCTACGTCTTTCTTGAGTACATCCACGTATGTTATTGTGGGACGTCCTCGTGACCGGTGCCCATGTGTTGGTTCCCACAGCACCAGTTTGCTGGCAGGAAGCTCCTGATGTATTTGGCAGTGTCCTGCTAGTCTCATTCTTCTGGCAGCAATTTTCTCGCTAACCCTTGGTATTCCCTCATACAGGCTCTTGTTGGTAACATGTGCACTCTTGCTGATGTTAAGTACTGCACGCAACATTCTGGTGTAGCACCCGTATAGAGACATGAACACAATGGCCATCAATATCTAAGCTGTTCACTTAATACAGAATTTCCTTCCTGTGACTTTTGTCATTCTCAGGTTGCCATGGTTGCAGATATTGGCGGCACTTCAGTGGAGGATAGTGTCAGGTGGATGATGGGGTCCATCATTAGCCATACACTGTCTCTCGAGTACAACGTCACTGGACAGAAGAACAAGAAGCGGTTCCTAGGCCTGCAGCTTTTTGATGTTGTATATGGTAAATTTTAGTTTTTGAGCGGTGGTAAACCGCTCCTAAGAGAGGCTGTGCGTGTGTCTATAGCCACTTTTCCTCAGTGTTTTGCTGTAGCAATGTGTTTTCCTCAGTGTTTTGCCATAGCAATATGCGTGTGTGCGTAGCCATATTATATCACATTACATCACCAATTATCTGTAGCCACTTTTCCTCAGCGTTTTGCCATAGCAATGTGTTTTCCTCAGCGTTTTGCCATAGCAATATGTGTGTGTGTGTATCCATAATACCTATATCTATACCTAGACCTATATCCTAGTCTTTTTCCTCAGCGTTTTGCCATAGCAATGTGTTTTCCTCAGCGTTTTGCCATAGCAATGTGCGTGTGTGTAGCCTGTATCACATCACCAATTACCAATTGAAGACGTTATGCAAGCACGACCACCGCTCACTTCACATTGGGTGTGATTTTTAATTGTAATTTTTCCTTTAAATTTCATTTTGTCTTTCTAACTTTAATACAGTTTGGCAAACATAAGTAGAAGCATGCCACCGTATACAGAGATCACAACAATTCTGAGAAATGCACAATTCTCTGTGATATAAAACCTTTGAATGGAAGTTATAGGTCATAGGGTTTCACAATCTAAGAATCAAGCTAGCTTTCCTAAGTTGGTTTCTTGTCATTTGTTTTTAGGGGCACTCAAGATCAACACATCAACAAAGGACATCAACCGCAAGGATGCAGAGAAGGCGCTCGGCAAGTGGTTCACAGGGGCCCGTGATCGTGGTGGGAATAGGGCCACAAGAGGTCACAGATCAAGCGACACCCCTGACAACGAATCTGCAAACACACCTGGTAACTCAGACACAACACTGGACAATGACTCGCAGCCGTAATAGGAAAATGTCAGCCACCCTTGGAATATCACACACACACACACACACACACACACACACACACACACACACACACACACACACACACCTTGGTAGCCACCATCTCTGCGTTGGGTTGGGTTATACATCCAGGTCAGCTCTCATTTTTCTGAGGCCTGTGGTCAATGTTTGAGTTTGAGTTCCGAGTTTTACGTAACCCTGTGCCTGATTGTACATAGCCCTAGTTAAAGCTGAGGGGGGGGGGGGGGGGGGGGGGGGGGTTGGGTTAGGTTATACATCCTCCAGGTCAGCTGTGTGGGATCAATCATTTTTCTGAGGCATGTGGTTAATGTTTGAGTTTGAGTTCCGAGTTTTACGTAACCCTGATTGTACATAGCCCTAGTTAAAGCTGACTTGAAGATGCTTGTTATGTATACTGTTGCCGCTGGCGCCACATAATGTGTTTGTTAAGGACTAATGTTTACATTAAAGGAGCTATAGTCAACTTTTTCTTGAGAAATGGATGCTAAAATAAAGATAATGTTTAAAAAATATTTTATAAAAAAATTAGCTTTATACATGACGTGTTTCTATTCAAAGATTATGTAAAATAATGACTAAATAATCATTTTGGCCATTGACGGACCGACACTTTGTTCTGTCACTTTGTTTCTGGTCTTGTTAGACTAGGATGTAAACAAATTGTCATTGAAACACATGTATGAAGCTTATTTTTTTATAAAATATTTTTTGAAACATTTCTATTTTAGCATCCGTTTTTCAAGAAAAAGTTGACTATAGCTCCTTTAACCTATTTAGAACAGTTACACAATATTGTGTATCATTATTTTATGCTATTGAAAAATAGCAGATATACAAGTGCCGCGCTGTGAGCTTCTAGATCTGCTATTTTTTTTAAATCATAAAAAATTGAATTTTGACCCGATTCAATAAGTGTCTTTTGAACCCTAAGATTTTTTGAAAAACATATGTTTCTATGTCAGCAATTTGGCCAGCCATCGTCAAAGAAAAGGTCCTTTTCACAAAGGTCTGTTCTTGAAAAACTACTATGTCAGTGGTTCTCAAACCTTTTCATGTGAAGGACCCTCAAACTGATATTTATTTGGCCACAGACCCCATCTCAAAATATTTAGTTCCATGGACCACCCAGAAGCAAAATTTGAGTTACAAATGTTCGCTTTAAAAATACATATATTCAAAAATTTGCACACATTTTCACGACTTTTTCAAAAATAGCAGATCTACAAGCTCGCAGCGTGGCACTAATAATTCTAGGCCTAAATGGGTTTGAAGTTGGCACTACTGTTTGCACTGTATTTCCAGTTAATATTGCATATATGTGACTGAGGCTGGAGGAAAGGTCCTTATGTCTGCAATAGTGAAGTCCGCCAAATTAACAAAATATGTTTGATTTTGGATTTTTGGTGTTTATCCTTTTTTGCCATGTTATCTAAGAGTGTATGTTTGAGAACCTTCTCATTGCAACATATATCCATTTTGTAATCATTAAATAGCTTAAATTAGTTTGTAAACAGAGCTGTGTTTTTGTGTTTCCTTGCACCCTTCTGGAGGGTGGAGACACACATTAACATGTCAAAGCCAACATTTACATCTGCAGTTTCTGTTGGCTAATGTGTGGTTGTTGTTCTCGGGTTTCAGCTGCAGATCACCACCAATAGGTTAGGGCGGGTGAGGGGTGGAGTTAACATTCCATTGTTCACACCCCTTACCTGACTGCCAGTAGTGTGACAAACTTTGAGAGCCTTAATGGGGCTAAGTGAACATGGGTTAGAACTGGTCTACTATGCCTGGGTCCCTTATGGGTTATGTGTGGGCTAAGTGGGCATGGTTTAGAACTGGTCAACCATGCCTGGGTTGACCAGGCTAGCCTGGGTCCCTTATGGGTTATGTGTGGGCATGGGTTATAACTGGTCACGCATGTCTGGGTCCTTATGGGCTAAGTGGGCATGGTTTAGAACTGGTCAACTATGCCTGGGTCCTTTATGGGTTATGTGTGGGCTAAGTGGGCATGGTTTAGAACTGGTCAACCATGCCTGGGTCCCTTATGGGTTATGTGTGGGCATGGGTTATAACTGGTCACGCATGTCTGGGTCCTTACTCCTTATGGGCTAAGTGGGCATGGTTTAGAACTGGTCAACTATGCCTGGGTCCCTTATGTGTTATGTGTGGGCTAAGTGGGCATGGTTTAGAACTGGTCAGCTATGCCTGGGTCCCTTATGGGTTATGTGTGGGCTGAGTGGGCATGGGTTATAACTGGTCACGCATGTCTGGGTCCCTTATGGGCTAAGTGGGCATGGTTTAGAACTGGTCAGCTATGCCTGGGTCCCTTATGTGTTATGTGTGGGCTAAGTGGGCATGGTTTAGAACTGGTCAGCTATGCCTGGGTCCCTTATGGGTTATTTGTGGGCTGAGTGGGCATGGGTTATAACTGGTCACGCATGTCTGGGTCCCTTATGGGCTAAGTGGGCATGGTTTAGAACTGGTCAACTATGCCTGGGTCCCTTATGTGTTATGTGTGGTCTAAGTGGGCATGGTTTAGAACTGGTCAGCTATGCCTGGGTCCCTTATGGGTTATGTGTGGGCTGAGTGGGCATGGGTTATAACTGGTCACACATGTCTGGGTCCCTTATGGGCTAAGTGGGCATGGTTTAGAACTGGTCAACTATGCCTGGGTCCCTTATGTGTTATGTGTGGGCTAAGTGGGCATGGTTTAGAACTGGTCAGCTATTCCTGGGTCCCTTATGGGTTATGTGTGGGCTAAGTGGGCATGGGTTAGAACTGGTCAACCATGCCTGGGTCCCTTATGGGTTATGTGTGGGCTAAGTGAGCATGGGTTGGAACTGGTCACGCATGTCTGGGTCCCTTATGGGCTAAGTGGGCATGGTTTAGAACTGGTCAGCTATGCCTGGGTCCCTTATGTGTTATGTGTGGGCTAAGTGGGCATGGTTTAGAACTGGTCAGCTATGCCTGGGTCCCTTATGGGTTATGTGTGGGCTGAGTGGGCATGGGTTATAACTGGTCACGCATGTCTGGGTCCCTTATGGGCTAAGTGGGCATGGTTTAGAACTGGTCAACTATGCCTGGGTCCCTTATGTGTTATGTGTGGTCTAAGTGGGCATGGTTTAGAACTGGTCAGCTATGCCTGGGTCCCTTATGGGTTATGTGTGGGCTGAGTGGGCATGGGTTATAACTGGTCACACATGTCTGGGTCCCTTATGGGCTAAGTGGGCATGGTTTAGAACTGGTCAGCTATTCCTGGGTCCCTTATGGGTTATGTGTGGGCTAAGTGGGCATGGGTTAGAACTGGTCAACCATGCCTGGGTCCCTTATGGGTTATGTGTGGGCTAAGTGAGCATGGGTTGGAACTGATCATGCGTGTCTGGGTCCCTTATGGGACAAACTTTGAGAGCCTTTTACTCATTCAAATAAGCATATCTTCTTCAAATATATTCAGATTTCAATGAATGACATGTCATATGAAAGCTTATATTCTGTACTTTCATGATCTGCAAAAAGCTGAAAAAAGACCAATGCAGATATAAGGACCTTTTCTCCAGCATCGGTCACATATATTGTTTTACTTGTTTTATTTTTATTTTTGCACTATACAATATTTTATCAGTTCCAGCAGACTTTTTTTTCTCAGAGTGACTCCGAGTGCCAAAGTTAATGTTTTGAAGAGTTTGGATCAAATTGTATGGAGTGGGTTATACCCTTTATTTTAATTTATATATTATATATATTTTTTTTTCTTCTTCTTTTAAACACGTTTTTGTAAACACAATTTGTGTATACGTTCTTTTTAGTTTTAATCAATTTTAAACCATTACAGTACAATAAACTTTATTAATTTTGTTACATTGTCTGAAATTGTTTTTTTCTATCTTTTTCCATAATGGTTAAATTGAAATTTGCTAAAGTTAAGTCACCTTTTGCATCTTAATGGAAGTTATTGTTGTTGTAATTATCTTAACCCATTCAGGCCGGGTACACATTTTAGTGTATGGGAGGGGCTTACAGTACATGTACAGTATGTCTCAACATATTTGTTTTTGTAGGCTAAATTCTGATTTAGGCCTAACTATAGGTTAGGCCAAAATGGGTTAACTAAAGCCTAA
The DNA here is from genome assembly GCF_963921795.1 of Nannobrachium achirus. Classification (NCBI taxonomy): domain Eukaryota; kingdom Metazoa; phylum Chordata; class Actinopteri; order Myctophiformes; family Myctophidae; genus Nannobrachium; species Nannobrachium achirus. The sequence goes on along the minus strand of NC_137813.1, from coordinate 10,276,440 downwards.
AGCAAGTAGCCCCCATTAGCAGCAATGAAGAGAATAACACCGATTTAGAAATAAGAGCCACGGAGGGAATATCCAGTGATTACCGATGCTGCCAGGGGCCCAGGGCTGGAGAGCCAGCCGCACTCTGGCACTCGCCCCTCCTGGAGACTCAGTTCACTGCAACCAGCATGCGTCCATCAAGGAACTTCATCCCTATGGAAGGAATGGGCCTACTGTGAGTAGCAGCTGTCTACACTCATTGGTAAGTGTTGGAATTTAGCTGGCATTTGTTTTCCTGCTGTTTTAATTTGTCATGTCTGAGACAGATGCGTAGGCTATTTTAGGCTATAGGCTTAATTTATTTTTCTATTTGTATCATTGTAGAAGTCAACAGAATGATGGTGAACTTGGTGAAGTGAAAGCTTGAGAGTGAGTGAATGGCAAGAGAGCTGTGTGACCCACCTAGCTGTGACACTAGAGCGCATCTAATTAGTTTTCCCCAGACAGGATTTTTTAATGTTGATTGACTTATGTTGTTTAAACTGCTCTGTTGTAGTCTGGTGGCATTAGTTGGCATTTAAAAGTCAGGGGACGGAACATTGCATTCAGATGACAGTAGCCGCACACTGCTGCCAGTTTTGCCAGGTCTGCTTATAATAAGTGACTTTGGGCTTGTTTTCCTGTAAAGTCACTTGAAAACATGCATAGTTGTGGGTTGCTTTTTAGTTTAAGTTTGTTTCTGAAGTGTACTTGCTTTCAAGATTCTCTTTTTAAAATAGCTGATGTAATAGAGCGGTGGTGAAAATGGATGCTTCTTTTGGGCTTTTTTCATAGACTTGTTTGCTTGTTTTACTCACAGAATATAAATGTAACAACACTCAGTGAAAAAAAAAAACGCATTGCATATTTTGCTTTTTGATTGGTTGGTTGATTTAATTTGTTCAGTTTGCAGATTGTACACGATTGTACACTTTAGTTAAATCTATTTAAACGGCAGTAACGGCAGCTATTGTGTTCAGACAGTTTTGTCTAGTTTATTCAACTGCGGGTACACAGCACAGGAGACGTTCATATGAATGCATGGTGCTGCTGGTAGTGTTCGAGAGCAGTGGTTCTCAACCTGTGGGTCAGGACCCCCAAGGGGGTCCCCAAATTATTTTGCGGGGTCCCCAGATGGTTAACTTAATGTGCAACACTGTTTTATCACTGTTGCTCAACAGTGAAAATGTAAAGACTTTAATACCTTTTTAAATTGTGAAAATAGCAGATCTACATGCTCGCACTGCGAGGCGTTGCATGTGAGCATATAGATCAGCTATTTTCACAATAGAACCGTGTTAAAATATGATTATTTTTGGGGTTGCTACCTGAAAAGTTTGAACCACTGCTCTAGTGTGCATGCTCAAGAACTGTAGCTTCACTACAGGCTGCACACTGCCTTTCTGTTGTCGACCTTTAGCCCATATAGGCTTATTTGGGTTTCTAACTGGGTCTAATGTGGGGTCTACAAAAAAATCTCACGTCGTAACCACGTGTGCCACCTGTGTTTGCATATATGGGCTTGAACTGGGATCTGAATAGGCCTTATGTGGGTTCCAGCTGGGAAACCACTTGGAGCCCTTAATGGGCTATCACAAGTGTGGCCTACATGGGGCACATATATTTTGCCCATCTGGAACCCACTTAAGGCCCACTCAGATCCCAGTTCGGGTCCATATAGGCAAACATAGTTGGTGCCCACATGGTTCCCAGATACAATTTCCCATTTGGAACCCACCTGAGACCCAGTCAAAAACCCAGGTAAGCCCATATGGGCTAACCCAGGTGTGCCCCTTATAGTTTGCCCAGCTGGAACCCACTTAAGGCCCACTCAGATCCCAGTTCGGGTCCATATAGGCAAACACAGTTGGTGCCCACATGGTTCCCAGATACAATTTCCCGTTTGGAACCCACCTGAGACCCAGTCAAAAACCCAGGTAAGCCCATATGGGCTAACCCAGGTGTGCCCCTCGCAGCAAAACCAGATGGAACCCAAAATGGGCAAACACAAGTGTGGCCTACATGGGGCACTTATAGTTTGCCCAGCTGGAACCCACTTAAGGCCCACTCAGATCCCAGTTCGGGTCCATATAGGCAAACACATTCGGTGCCCACATGGTTCCCAGATACAATTTCCCGTTTGGAACCCACCTGAGACCCAGTCAAAAACCCAGGTAAGCCCATATGGGATAACCCAGGTGTGCCCCTAGCAGCACCCAGGAGCAAAACCAGATGGAACCCATGCCCACATACCCTTGCAAAAAAACATATGGGTCACCTATAGTTTGCCCAGCTGGAACCCACTTAAGGCCCACTCAGATCCCAGTCCGGGCCCATATAGGCAAACACAGGTGGAGCCCACATGTTTCCCACATAAAATTGCCCATTTGGAACCCACCTGAGACCCAGTCAAAAACCCAGGTAAGCCCATATGGGCTACCCAGGTGTGCCCCTAGCAGCACCCAGGAGCAAAACCAGATGGAACCCAGAACCCGTGAACCCGTGTAAATGGGCGAACCCAAGTGTGGCCCTCATGGGGCACCTATAGTTTGCCCAGCTGGAACCCACTTAAGGCCCACTCAGATCCCAGTTCGGGCCCATATAGGCAACACAGGTGGTGCCCACATGGCTCCCGCATAAAATTGCCCATTTGGAACCCACCTGAGCCCAGTCAAAAACCCAGGTAAGCCCATATGGGCTACCCAGGTGTGCCCCTAGCAGCACCCAGGAGCAAAACCAGATGGAACCCGTGAACCCGTGTAAATGGGCGAACCCAAGTGTGGCCCTCATGAGGCACCTATAGTTTGCCCAGCTGGAACCCACTTAAGGCCCACTCAGATCCCAGTTCGGGCCCATATAGGCAAACACAGGTGGTGCCCACATGGCTCCCGCATAAAATTGCCCATTTGGAACCCACCTGAGCCCAGTCAAAAACCCAGGTAAGCCCATATGGGCTACCCAGGTGTGCCCCTAGCAGCACCCAGGAGCAAAACCAGATGGAACCCAGAACCCGTGAACCCGTGTAAATGGGCGAACCCAAGTGTGGCCCTCATGGGGCACCTATAGTTTGCCCAGCTGGAACCCACTTAAGGCCCACTCAGATCCCAGTTCGGGCCCATATAGGCCAACACAGGTGGTGCCCACATGGCTCCCGCATAAAATTGCCCATTTGGAACCCACCTGAGCCCAGTCAAAAACCCAGGTAAGCCCATATGGGCTACCCAGGTGTGCCCCTAGCAGCACCCAGGAGCAAAACCAGATAGATCCCATGCCCACATGCCATGTAAATAACATATCGGGCCGAGATGGCAATGTTGGCTGGGAAACAGAGTGGCCTACCCATGTGAATTAACTATTCCTTTTTGGCTTTTTAGCCTCTCCTCCCCAATTTAGTCTTTATGCCAATTAATTCTTCCCCACACACGTTTGTGTGTTGTCACTGATTTAGTGGACTCACCTGCCAGTGAGGAGCCCCCACCGGGTGAGGGGACGTACAGAGCCTAATTCTACTCCTCCCGCCCTGCACTCCCCCGATGAAATCCCGAACACGGAAAATCCGACCTCGACGTCACATTCATTACCGCGGGGCCACCAGCCCACACGCCTCAACACTCGGTACCCCCAATTTCTGTAGCAGACATCGGCTAATGGTCTAGCGGTGCAGCTAACAGCGTGGTAGCATCAAAGGCCCCCGGCAGCCTGTGATTGAAGCCCCCCCCTTCCCCCACCGGCTGCAGGTCCCAGGGGTCCTAGCAGGTTTGACAGTACAGTGATTGCTGCGGCGCTTTCCCACAAGGCCATGGGAGGGTTTAACGAGAGACTCCCTACCTCGATTTACACGCGCAAGGGCGCACGCACATGCGCGTACACACACACACACACACACACACACACACACACACACACACACACACACACACACACACACACACACACACACACACACACACACTTGTGAGGAGATCACGATATTGCAACGATTTATGAAAATAATCCACTTTTAAATGCTATAACCTGAAGCCTGATCTACAATCCACAGGATAAACCATGATTGATTGATTGATTGATTATGATTGATTATCATCAGCCATGAATTATTAGATTATTATATTAAATAAATGATTTATTGATTGACTGACTTGTATAGTAATACAAGTAAACACATGCACGTGCACATGCAGAAACACAAGAAGATATATCTCGAGACACTTGACATAATTAGAGCAGCCCACCCTGAGCTAGCATTTTGGCCGGCTATTCCTTAAGCAATATTACACGAGAGGGTGTGCATTATCGCAGGTATTTGGCCCGACAGTCTTGCTGCAGGAATGAGCCGAAGGCGAGTTCCGTAGGCAGGACTGGCGGTAAGGCAGACCCTCGAGTGTAATATTGCGATTATACAACTGTTGCCATTAAAAAAAACACGTCAACTTCATTTCAGTGTAAGATATTCGATAGGAATTTGTAATTTTTTAATGCCTCATTTAGCTACTATGTCCCTGAACTTAACATGAAAACCGCTAGCCTAGCCGCCTAGCATAGTGTGGGGAGAGAGGCGCGCTTGCTCTCTTTCGTGACTAACGCAGCTGATATCTTTATTTGATGAGACAGTGCAGTAGTGCTCAATATATGCACGGTTGGAGAGCCTGTTTTCCATTGAGAGCCCGACTACCTGTTGTATAACCGCTGTTAAAACGTACAGGGTCACATGCTGTATACCCAGTGAGTGACATGCTTACTGTATCATGAAGACATATGCCTTTATTTTTCTGTGAATGTAACCTTAACTGTACCTTTAATATGTGTGCCCTTGTGTGCTCTCCGTTATGTTGTGGACATGAATACACTGTTAACGTGTGTGAGCGTGCGTGCGTGCGTGCGTGCGTGCGTGCGTGTGTGTGTGTGTGTGTGTGTCTGTGAGACATTTTTAGCCCCTCTCTGTTGTGTTGTGTGCTCATTAGAGGAGAGGAGGACGCTGCCAGCCCTGCTCTCTGGGGTCTGTTTGATCTCCAACCTGAACACTGACACACACACGCACGCACGCACGCACGCACACACACACACACACACCCTGACAGTGCTCTCTGTACTCAATGGGTACCCACACACACACACACACACACACACACACACACACACACACACACACACACACACACACACACACACACACACACACACACACACACACACGTAGGCCTACGCGCACTTTCAACACCTTTGCCCTTTTCTCTGTTACACACTCTGACACACACACACGTATCCTTTGGAGAGAGGAGAGAGCTACTCTGACTAAAGCCCTTTGCACACAGGACAGTTGTGTTTCTTCCGTTTGCTGTATGAATAAAACGCATTGGATTTGGTGTGCAATGCTGTGCGGAATCGGCGCTGCGGATCCCAAAAGGAGTCATAAAAGGAGTGATGAATTTTTTACCGCATGCGACAAGACGCACAAATCGAACTGGGTTCGATCGAGAAAAAAACGCACGGCGGCAGCCACTCGTCGCACGGCTAATTCGGATCCGGTGTGCATGAGGTCGTAGAGAATCATTGTTTTCTTTTTAAAAAGTGAAATTGTCCGTTTTATCCGCACGGATAAACGCGCCTGTGTGCAAAGGGCTTAACACACACACCAGTGTGCTGAGCTCTCCATGGTAACCGCGGAACCAGGCTGAATCAGTCACAGCTGTGAGAGAGATTATAGCGACACACACACACATACACACACCTCTACAGGCATGCGCACACACACACACACACACACACACACACACACACACACACACACACACACACACACACGCACGCACACGCACACGCACGCACACGCACACGCACACGCACACGCACACACACACACTGTGACGTTAAGTGAGGCGTCAGCCCGCACCTAACGGTGGGTGACAGGCCTCCAGCTCCGCTGCCTAGCAGCCAGGAAGAGAAGAGCCGTCCGTCACACAACAACTGTTAACGTCGTTGCCTGTCTGTTCACGAGGCTATTAGCACCGTAATCGCCGGTTTGGGACATACAAGGTTTCCATCTTTCCACCCGATAGACACTACATACAGCATATCTACCTTATTGTTTCTTTTGCGTAATTTAACACCCGACTCGAAGATCTGTGAGCTTGAAATTCGGCGCCAAGCCACACAGTTTTGGACACCTGACAGAGAGTGTAAGGTGCCTCAACTCGTAATCACCTTGTCCAGTGGGAGACTGACTCCAAAATGGTAAATAAATGGTAAATGGTGCATTTACATAGCGCTTTTATCCAAAGCACTTTACAATGTGCATTACATTCACCCATTCACACATTCATACACCGATGGCGGTGGAAACCATGCAAGGCACCAACCAGCTCACCGGGAGCAACTCGGGGTTCAGTGTCTTGCCCAAGGACACTTCGACATGTAGACAACAAGGATGGAGACGCAGCCAAATCCCAGAGCCAATGCCTATTGTATGCCTGCTATATTGTTTTTTCAAAGAGTAGAATTCTTTTTTTTTACCCTATTCTCTCCCCAAATAAGTCGTTATGCCTATTGATTCCTCCCCACACACATTACTGTGTGTCCTACTGACTCACCTGCCAGTGAGGATGTGTAGAGCCTTTGTCCTCTAAGGCAGGGGTCTTCAACGTTTTCAGGCCAAGGACCCCTTTACTGAGAGAGAGATGAAGCAGGGATGATGATGTAAATGGTGCATTTATACTTATAGCACCTTTATCCAAAGCACTTTACATAGATTGTGCATTACATTCACCCATTCACACACCGATGGATGATTGCCAGACCCATGAAATGGGTAAGGCCTACATAAGCAAATGTCGGTCTGTCCCTTTTCTATATAAAGGGTATATATGATGATGATATGATGATGACATGCCTACAAAAGGCATGATGTCATAAATGATGATGACAGACAAGGGGTCTGGCACAACCAGGTTGACCTGGTCTAGTTATAATTACATCTTACGATGCTTCTCCTCCATTCACGTTTGGTGAATGTAGCCTTGGCCAGGAAAATGTGATGTCTTCAGGCATCCTAACCCTAACCATCGATCATCAGGTGTTTCGATCCTTGAACCCTCCTGATGGCAGGGTCGGTGGTGGTGGCCAGATCACTGCCCATCTCCTCCTCCTGGCCAAGGCTAAACTCCCCTCTCTGCTCTATTTTTCTTTTTTAACCGCTCCTATAGACCGCTTTTTTACCAAAACTATGATGTCACAAATGATGATGACATGAGTTCGCTAGACCAATGAAACACTTCGATTCTGTTGATCTGTCCATGATGTCATAGTCACAGAGGCACTCAATTGGTTCACCCTGATTTAGAACGCGTTTAGGCCGCGTAAAATACGTCATAACGCGTTTAGGCCGCGTAAAATACGTCATAACGCGTTTAGGCCGCGTAAAATACGTCATAAAAAATTATTGAGCGGTGCTAACCTTGAATTTCAAAATTATATTAGATGAATATCACTTATAAGCGATAAAATAACCACACTTTTAGACAGACTGTGGAAAATCTTACAGGTTATAAATGATAGGCAGGTAATACAAGTTTAAAATACAAATGAACTAACTAAAATATTCATCTTCTGGCCTCTTCTCGCCTCTCTGGAGGCCTCTCTGGAGGTAAATAAGGTCACTTATCATTACACTATGACACTCTTACAAGCTACAATCCGTAGCTTGGTCAACTAACTGATGAGAAATGACAATAAAGACTTATATAGTCTGAGCAGACCTCTAGACTGACATCATACACAACAAAAAGAATATTGCCATGTGGCCTATCAACACTGATTTGCGCAGGAATTAGTTTGCACCGCTCACTTCGCACGGGTGCGATTTTTTAAACTATGCCAGGCACCAGCCTGCTCAACGGGAGCAACTAGGGGTTCAGAGTCTTGCTCAAGGACTCTTCCACACCAACTCTGGGGGAGCCCGGGATCGAACTGGGAACCCTTCGGGAACCCTCCGTGTTCCAAGACGGCAACTCTACCCCCTGAGTCACTGCCGCCCCCAATGTGGAATGTTGTTCTTAATGACTTCCATAGGAGTCAGAAATCTGACGAACAACTTATTTTATATTTAACACATTTCATAATTATGCTTTATAAGCCGTATGGACCGAGCAGACACTGTTTGTTATGATAAATGTATTTCTGTCTCTCCAGCTGTCACTCATACGCATGCAAACAATTATTTCTACATTATTTATTTACCTAGAAGGGCACAGAAATATCACTTAGACTTTCCTTTTTAAAACAAGTGTTAGAATAATCATCAGATTTTCACTTCAGCAGCCTATCTGTCCTCATCGCAAACACATACACGCACCCACGCACACACGCACGCACACAAGCACGCACACAAACACTCTCCCATACTATGAGGGCTGCCGGGTTCTGCTGCATGGGGAAGCTGGACGTCAGGGGTATTTTTGCCAAATAGACCCCATGGACAGTCATTTGGTACATCAATATAAGGAGGAAAATGAGCCTAGATGTTATTTAGTGCAGAGTTATCCTTTAAGTAACAGTGGAAGTGGGATTTGTTCCACATCTTAGATGTTCATCGCACGCTTGTCTTATCAGGGTAATAATATCTGCAGCGCTATCAGTGAGCTGCAGTTATGAGCTAACAATAGTCAATAGGATCCATTCACTCCTTATCTGATGTCATCAGGCGCGTCACAAGGAGGGGGGGAATGGGAGTTACTAGGGCTATATACTTTAGCTATTGAAAAATAACAGATATACAAGCTGGCAGCGCAGCACTGGGTGCCACGCTGCAAGCTTGTAGATCTGCTATCTTTTGAAAAGTCGTTAAAACGTGTGCAAATCTTTGAATATATGTATTTTTTTAAGCGAACATTTGTAAATCAAATTTTGTTTCTGGGGGGTAAATATTTAGAGATGGGGGTCCGTGGCCAAATACATATCGGGGGTCCTTCACATGAAAAAGTTTGAGCACCACTGACATAGAAACATACGTTTAAAAAAATAAATAAATAAATAAAGATCTACAAGCTTGCAGCGCCGCACTTGGTGCCACACTGTGAGCTTGTATATCTGCTATTTATAGTTAAATAGTTAAAGCACAAAATAACACGTAATAATACGTTCCCAGTCTTATTGGGTTAAACCCCCTCCCCCTCTGAAGAACATTCATGGGGGGCCTGCTGTGAATCCTTGTACTCAGGGCCCAGAATTTGGTGCGACAAACCCTGGATGTCATTTCACACTGGAATTTATGTATTCATTCATTGCATTTTGTTGCTGCTATGCAAAAACATCTCCATATTTCAATAGGTTTACGTTCTTTGTTTGTAAATCAAAGCCCTTCTTAACTCTCCTACTGCCAGATTATTTATTTATTTATTGGGTCTGGTGCCATCAAAAAGCGGCTTACCTTTGCGACGTTATAGTAGATAGACAGACAGACATTTTTTTTTTTTTTTTTTTTTTTTTGATTGTGCAATAGTGCACTTTGGTCTGCCAGGCAGCAGAGGGCGGCGTCATGCGAGAATGAATGTGAATTGTCCTGCTATGTGTTGCCGTACATTCAGAGCAGTCACTGGCTACAGAGCCTCCGGGCCAGAGGAAATCAACAAGGAAGTGAATTGTTCTCCGTTGATGTAACGCATAATGGATTTTTTACACCATCACCGCGGAAAATGTGTTTACAGTAGACGGCCGCGCGACCCCTCATCAGCTTACAGTCATCAGACGAACGAACCGAACGAGCGCCGTATTGGCATCGAGGTTCTGTAAAAAATGGGGCGAACGTTAACGTTCAAAGCGTGGGGAGAGTTAATCACACAAAAGCTCACATGCTAAATGATCATGAGCTTGCAGATCGGCAAGTGTAAGTGAAAGTGGTACCGTATATGAAGGAGCCAATGGAAATATTAAAAATCAAACCTAGTGTGAATTGAGCGGTGCTATTCATTTCATCAAGCGTCCCGCTATAGACAATCACAGCGCATCCTGCAAAGCTTGGACAATGGGACCCTGGGCGCTCAACAAGCTTGAGCCCTGGATATTTTTGAACACGTCTTTCCCCTGAGTTTTTGACCGGACATTTTACACAACAAACTCTGAGCGGTTTGTGCCAGGATGCCAGGATGTAGCGCCAGGTCTACAAATGTGCTGTTTCAAGTCTTCAGGCTTTACTGCTCTTTTCCTGAACATTTTTTGCAAATGCATTTTTTTCCACCGATTTCCTTCCGTGTTTTGCCTTTCAAATCTTTATGGAAATCAAGTGTATTTTTGCAGAAACGTGCAAATGGCAAAAAAATAAAAAATAAAATAAAAATAACCTATCCATTCCCATTGAATTGCAGAATCCACATGGATTCCTACCATTATTTTCTTTAGGATCTTTCCTCTTCTTCAAGGTCAAGTACAGTACTTGAGTAAATGTACTCAGTTACAGATATCTCCATATATGGGCATACATGGACACAGTCAAACAGATGGTCAACACGGGTCCTATGACAACAGGTATAATGGGGATTGCATTAAAGGGCGGGGCATTCATTCTCTATTTACATCGTTCCTGAGTTAATGTGCACCCATTTCTGTGAGTTTTGTATTAAATCATGTAGGATTGGTAGCAAAATGTGTGTTTTCAAGGTAAACGCTAAACGGCAGAAAATCTAGTCCGGCACAATTTGCTGGGTTCAGGATTTCAAGAGTTATAGGCCAAAATGAGGCGAGGGCGTTAGTGGGCAAACATGAGGCCAATTTGTCCTTGTATTTGTAGCTAAACAACTTCTCAGGACTTAGGACAGACTGTCCTGATGAAGGTCTAACGACCGAAACATCGACTTAATAAAGGTTTCGTACATGGTGTGCGGGAGCTCTTTCTTTTATTTTATTATCAGCGACCCCCTTCTGAGGAATAACAGCTCTTGGAACATGATAAAGAGGAGTCCTTGCTCTGGCAGAGACAGACGGTGAAGAGAATGATGTCTGAGCCACGGTGAATTATGAGAGCTGATATTATGACAACACTGTGTCCTTCCCTTCAGCCTTAAACTGTAGAAATGATTCTTGTCATGATTTTTAATAAAAAGACAACGGAGCAACATCGACTGTGTCAGTTTGACCGGACTGGAGCCACATGCGCACAATGTCATTCTTCTCATCATGGATTTATGGGTTTTTAACCCAGTGAGTCCTGAGGCCGATTCTAAAAGTCACACCTAGTGTGAAGTGAGCAGTGGTATATGAGTTAGAGTTAACTTTGTTATCAGTAATTCCAGGCCACTGGGTCGTTAGGGCAGGCTGACCAGTGTTATAATAACAATTGTAATTTTTGTATGAATATTATTACGTTTGTGGAGTAATTTTCTCAGTATAATCCTTTGCTCCTATAGAGTTAATTTAACATGAGATATTCTAAATCTGGGTAGAAATGTACTGACCGGCTAAAGGTGCCCTTTTCAAATTCCAGCACCTGCCCCTCCAATTCCCCCTTAATGGGGGTACTTTGGGGAGACGACCGGATGCTTCCAACGCCACTGAGAACTTTTATTTAAATAAATAGCTGGGGGCGGGGCAGTCCGCCTCTAGATTATACTGTTACTTTTATACCATGCTCTATGAATTGAAAGCACCAGTATAGAAGGACTAGGCAGAATAGAGCCCTGGCTATCACTTTAAAAAATCGAATCAAATCAATCATTATCAAAAAAAAAAAAGAAAAGAAAAGTCCTAGACAATACGCCCTCCTGGCCCCCAAACTATAGAATAAACTCCCTGTCGCACTTAGAACTACAGACTCACTCCCTAGCTTCCGCCATGGTCTGAACCTCTTCAGACTCCACCGTAGCCCATAGCACTTACCGACCGTAGCAATGACCATACAGTACATCTAAGTTAGATAGCATCGTTTAGGTCTATTCATATGCATTTGATTTATTGATGTTGATGTATTTGCTCTGGATCTGTTAAATGCCTAAATTGAAAATGTTCTTCGCTGTGAGCTGTGCCGTGGGCACACCTGGCAAGTTGCATTTTATACCGACTGGGTGTATGTGCTGGTTATTAGTTTCTACTCTGCCGTAAACAGGAGCCGCGGTGATGCAGGTGCTGAGTGAATCATTCTGGGTGAGTCATGAACGTGTAATGAGTCACACATTGGGGACTGAATCACAGGTGCGTTCGGTTCGTTGTCTTCTTGATGCAGAGGCTCTGTTTGTCTCAACTATTGTTATGGTGAATCTCTAGTGTATCATCATCCACAGCAGGGGTTCCCCAAAACTTTTTTCAGGTAAAAAAAAAAAAGATACTCCAAAAGATAAGTTTTGTCTCTTTCGAGTGGAAACCTCCAGTGGTAGAAAGTAACTATAACTGGAATTTTGAGGTTATTTGTACTTATACTGGAGTATTTCCACTCTCCGATATATTTACTCCGGTATTATTATTTGAAAACTGTAGTTTCTAGTTATTTGTAGATTTGGATTATTATTACAAAACATACATTAACCACGTCAGCCCTATACATTTCGTCTATTTGAAAATAGTGGGCTTGTATATCTGCTATTTTCAAAAGATTTTTTATACATTTGAACATTTGAACAAAAAAATATATATTTCTCCATAATGATAACTTTAACTTTTCGTACATAAAGTACATTTTAATACCAATACTTCTGTAAGGCATATTTTGAATTACAGACTTTTACTTGTAAGGACACGATCACACCAAAGTATGGCTGTCATCTGATAAACTATTTTTGTGGTGGCCAGTTCTTTTTTTTAGCAGATCTACAAGCTCGAAACATGTAAATCTGCTACTTTTGATCCTTTTGCGTGACCACTGCAGTATGATCAAGTACTGTATGGCATTAATTTACGAAACAACACAGGATGGGAATCAGTGAAATAATATGCTGTTCATTTCCCCCCAGACTGGATTATTCACAGGAGAGATGTGTTGTCATGGAGACCAAATTGGATGCGTGAATAGTTTTTTGTCTCTCCTGAAAAAACTACCTCCACCGGAGGAGTCATCCCCCATGGATAGGTTTTACTTATAGGTAAAAGTAGTCTTTCCATCTAGAAATACTCTAAATGCTTGTAGTATTGGCATCAAAATGTACCAAAAATTTAAATAAAAGTATGTATTGTGCAGAATGTCCAATTGTGTAGCTTAAAGGAGTAGCTCACCCCCAAAATGACTTTTTTTCTTTTGATTACTCACGCCATGGAGACTTGAGTTGAATCATATTTTTTGTTTTTCGTTGCATTCCTAAGACAATAATTTGATTACAATAAACGTACCACCCATTGATTCTGGAATCAATGGGGTAAATTTACTATAATACATTTTTTGTCTAAGGAATGTGACAAATACAAAAAAAGAAATATTATTGAACTCAAGTCTCCATGGCGTGAGTAATCAATAGAAAAAAGGTCATTTTGGGAGTGAACTACTCCTTTAAGTGTTAACATGTGTGTTTTGTGTATTCTAAATCTCCAAAGTATGCTTGCAACTAAACTCTTCAAACAAATAGTGAAGTAAAAAAAAAAAAAAAAAAGATTGTATTGGAGAATCAAAACACACTCAAGTCGAATACGTTTATCTCTAAATTGTACTCAAGTAACTACTAATTATATCCACTCCGCGTAGGAATCGTATGAACAGGCTGAGTCGTGTCTAAAATAAGATTCTCTCTCAAGCACTAATTTGACATCTGTCAAATGTCAAATGTCACAGAAAGTCCAAGTGCTCCTGCAGCTTGTCACATATGTCTTTTGTTTAGTTTTTTGTTCCTCTCCCTTTGGGACCAAAAAACGTTGTGTATTTTAATTAGGCTAATTTTGGACTTGATGATTCACCGTTATAAACACCTTGTGGAATGCAAATTAGACCTGCATGAAAAATGACACGTACAAATGGCACGTACTTCATTAGTGTAGGTTACGCTGACTGAAAATAGGCTACTGTAGAATTCTGTCATGTCCTCCACAAAGTTTGTCCTTTTTTAAATCACTGTCAGACACTGAAATCCGTATCTATGCATATACACAGTGGTTCCCAAACTTTTCGGGTCAAGACCCGAAAGAGAGATTACAAAGAGATAGATTAGACGTTTGCTCGGCACCCAAAACTAGTGAAAAAAAAAAAAAAAGATCTACAAGCACCCAACGCGTCGCTTACGAGCGTTACGAGCTTGTAGATCGGCTATTTTCACTACTTCTTAATCATGGAGCCTTTATTTATTTCTGTCACGGTGAGACTATGGGACCCGAAATACAGAACAGACTATTCAGAGGCAGAGCAGGTCAGATACACAGGTAAACACACATGAACAGGTCTGACACGGGAACACAAGGAAGTGAGGGTTTAAATATACACAGGACTAACACATGATTGGCTACAGCTAAACAAGACACAGGTGGACACAATTCACTCTTTGTTAGCCTTCTGGTTGGTCCCTGACTGACCAACCAACTCTATCTGCCTTGTCCCGCCTTGGTTCTGCCTTTTTTATGTTGATTTTGCTAAAACATGATTTGGGGAGAAATAAAAACATTTAAAAACATCAACATGCTGAGTCACTATACTGCCACTGAGCAACTGAAGCAACTGAATTAAAATGGTAGTGGATGGAGTGTCCCACCGAGTGTCCCACCAAGACACAGCAACCAATGGGTGTGAAGACAGACGAGACAACGGGCGGGACTTGACAAAGGGTGAATTGATAATCACAGGACAGGTGAGACAAGGCAGTTTACGGAAACAAGGCAAAACAGGAAACACTGGGACAATGATCACTACAAAATAAGGGTATACACCAGCCAGTTAAAAAAGAAAATCACACCCGTGTGAAGTGGAGCTGTGTGTGTGTGTGTGTGTGTGTGTGTGTGTGTGTGTGTGTGTGTGTGTGTGTGTGTGTGTGGATCATGTGTACCGATTTTTGTGACATTTGAAGAAAATATGTAGGAAAAGGAGCAAAAAGTGTGTTTTGGAGAAAATTCAAGATGGCGGAAAATCTATCATGGCGCAAATGGGCGTGGCCTATATGGGGAGATGCGTCATGACCCAAGGAATCCAGGGAAAAAATATTTTTAATTTTCCGACCTACGGTTCAAGAGTTACAGGCCAAAACGTAAAGTGGGGTGTTATGGCGCCACCATGCGGCCAAATGACACAATTATTTTTTATTTAATCCTTGAAATCATTATGAACCTCCTCTCCAAGTCTTGAAACTCTAGCCCCTATGGTTTGCGAGAGACAAATAATTGAATGTGAGTTTTTGCGATTCCCATTATAAGTCAATGGGGAAAATTAATTCACTAATAAATTAATATCAATTAAACTATTGAACCTTTCTCTTAGCAAGTTACTAGCCCACGATTCCCGAGTAAGCCGGTCGATTTGACATATGGCGCGAGTGTGTGGTGGCAAAACTGTGGGACTAGTAGCGTGCCGAAGTTTAGGAAGTTCAGGCTACATACAGACACACACACAGACCCACACGGCCACGTATAGGGAGCCTGTGCTTCACACAGCTCCAAAAAATGTCTATTCAAAATGTCTATTCATGCGATTTCTTAGATGTGTTTGTTTGTTTGTTTTTACTTAATTTAGTTTTATTGTCGTACAGTACGTTTGTTACTTTCCCCGCTGCTATATAATCTTCTATAAAGTTTATTAAGACACCGGTGGCTATAAGTGCACTTTAAATAAATAAATGTACTTAACACGCAGCACAGTAATTAGAATAGACTTGTCTAATCTGTGCTTTGTGTGTAGCGTCAGTTAATGATCTTCTTTAATGCCATTATCTGCATGCCAGTCATTATAACAACAGTCTACAGTTAATCCTCTCAATGCTGATGAGCCTGGCTTCTGTGTACGTGTGTGTGTGTGTGTGTGTGTGTGTGTGTGTGTGTGTGTGTGTGTGTGTGTGTGTGTGTGTGTGTGTGTGTGTGTGTGTGTGTGTGTGTGTGTGTGTGTGTGTGTGTGTGTGTGTGTGTGTGTGTGTGTGTGTGTGTGTGTGTGTGCTCAAGGATTTGCAGCGTGCTGTTAAATTGAAAGGTCATGTCCCAATTTAGAATGAAAGAAAAATAATACAATATACAGTACAGTGACCACTCACTCCACTCCAAAAGGCCTTTTTATAGACATGCATTCTATTCCATGAAGTGATTGTTGACCGGAATTCAATTCCTGAGTGGCATATGATGCATAGTACCCTCTATTATTACAGACATAGGCCTACATTAACCACTTCAGTCCTATTTAAACTTTGTGAGCTTGTAGACCTGCAATTTTCAAATGATCTCTGTACATCATACATTTTGAAACACATGAAATGGGACATTCTTTATAATAGTTTAAGTACACTTTGATGCCAATTGTTTTTACTTTTACTTATTAAGTACATTTTGAATACCAGACATTTAACTTCAGAGTATTTCTATGTTGCAGTAGCCTATCGATACTTTTACTTAAAGGAGCTATAGTCAACTTTTTCTTGAAAAACGGATGCTAAATTAAAAATACTTTTTGAAAATATAAAAAAAAAAAAATGTGCTTCATATATGTGTTTCTGTTAAAAAATGTCCACAAAAAAGCGTAGAATAATGATAAAATAATCATTTTGGCCATTGTCAGGCTGACACTTTGTTTACATCCTATCAATCCATATAAAAGAATAGACTAGGATGTTAAAGTGTCGGTCTGACAAAGGCCAAAATGATTATTTTGTCATTATTTTACGCTTTTTGTGGACATTTTTGAACAGAAACACATGAAGCATATTCTTTTATAAAATATTTTCGAAACATTTTTATTTTAGCATCCGTTTTTCAAGAAAAAGTTGACTAATAGCTCCTTTAAGTAGAACATTTGAGTACTTTTTCCCACCACTACTGGCATAAAGGCCTGCAGGGGGCCGTCAAAGGTGTGAATAACCTAACCTTATCTCCAATGCAGGTAATAAATGTGTGTGTGTGTGTGTGTGTGTGTGTGTGTGTGTGTGTGTGTGTGTGTGTGTGTGTGTGTGTGTGTGTGTGTGTGTGTGTGTGTGTGTGTGTGTGTGTGTGTGTGTGTGTGTGTGTGTGTGTGTGTGTGTGTGTGTGTGTGTGTGTGTGTGTGTGCGTGCGTGCGTGCGTGCGTGCGTGCGTGCGTGCGTGCGTGCGTGCGTGCGTGCGTGCGTGCGTGCGTGTGTGTGTGAGCGTGCGTGTCTGATGAATGCTTAATGATCCCAGCAGGGGACTAACATTTAACATGGAAGGTGTTGAAACCTGGCCCACCGTCTCTACCAGCTCCTCCTCACTGCTGTGCCAGGGAGGAAATTAATGTCCTCACATGTGGACTAATTGGAGCACCGCCCGCTGGTTGAGAGATGATCGGGCGACGAGGATGGTCGGACTGAGAGGGTGTGCGTGTGTGCGTGTGTGTGTGTGTGTGTGTGTGTGTGTGTGTGTGTGTGTGTGTGCGTGCGTGTGCACATGCGTGCAGTATGTATGTGTGAGATGTGTGAGTAGATTCACCAAGTCTCCTAGGAGAGCTGTGGGTGTCGTCTTGTGACATCATAATTTTCTCCCAAACAAATTTAATCAATATTTTTGAAAAACATATTTAGATTTTTATTATCGCGAGAACAATGGCTTCCACTTTAAAATTGCAACGTTTCAGGAATAGAAAGCCTGCAGTTTCTATAAACTGGATTGGCAATCGATGATGTCACAAGACGATGGGTTTCTGACCTGCCCACAGCCCTCCTCTGAAAAAAAAGAAAAAAAAAGAAAAGCTATTTTTGAGTGAGGACCAATTATATGAACATAGGTTGAAAAGTGGTGGAGTGCCCCTTTCCTTAACTTGACTTTGACAACCCTGAATGCTCATGCAAAGGGTGACGGGTCAAATGTAATTGAGATGTTTATGTTACATAGACAGATGCCAGGCCCTTGTTGACCTGCCATCCTATACATAGTGTACAAAAGGGTCATATTGGACAGCAGCCCCACCCCCTGGCCCATCATCATTGACAGCTCCACCTACCACACCTGCACCCATTCACCCTAATCAGACTGCCTACAAATACTGTGTGCTCTCACTCAGTTCAGTAGCAGGTTGGCAGCAGAGGCAACACAACAGCAGCAGCAGAGCCTGGCACAGGCACCAAACCCTGAACCACCATGTTATGCGTGCAGCGTGCTTGATAAATAAAAACCATAACAATGGGAATCCATTCTCCTGCATGGCTTTCTGACCGAAGCCCCACGGCGATGTAACCCCTTACTAGCCCTGAACCCCTAGACACCTATCCTACTTTACTTCATGGTCCTTCGACGCCGAGAATTCTAACATTGTCATGGCTGAAGAGCAGGAGATCCTGTGGGCTCTCCTGGAGAACAACAAAAGAATGCAGGAGAACCACAACAGAATGCTGCAGAACTACAGCAAAATGCAGCACTTATTCTCCTCCCAGCAGTCCAGGCCTCCAAAGGCCTCTTCTGTAAAGCCTCCGGTGCCCCGGGCTCCACCTCCTGTCGCCTCGTCCCCGGCGCCCCGGGCTCCACCTCCTGCCTCCTCGTCCCCGGCGCCCCGGGCTCCTCCTCCTGCCTCCTCGCTTCCTGCGCCCAAGTCTCCTCCTCCTCCTGCAGCCAAGCTTCCTGCGCCCAAGTCTCCTCCTCCTCTTGCAGCCAAGCCTGCAGCCAAGCTTCCTGCACCCAAGTCTCCTCCTCCTCTTGGAGCCAAGCCTGCAGCCAAGCTTCCTGCGCCCAAGTCTCCTCCTCCTCTTGCAGCCAAGCCTGCAGACAAGCTTCCTGCACCCAAGTCTCCTCCTCCTCCTGCAGCCAAGCTTCCTGCGCCCAAGTCTCCTCCTCCTCTTGCAGCCAAGCCTGCAGCCAAGCTTCCTGCGCCCAAGTCTCCTCCTCCTCTTGCAGCCAAGCCTGCAGACAAGCTTCCTGCACCCAAGTCTCCTCCTCCTCCTGCAGCCAAGCTTCCTGCGCCCAAGTCTCCTCCTCCTCCTGCAGCCAAGCTTCCTGCACCCAAGTCTCCTCCTCCTCCTGCAGCCAAGCTTCCTGCGCCCAAGTCTCCTCCTCCTCTTGCAGCCAAGCCTGCAGCCAAGCTTCCTGCGCCCAAGTCTCCTCCTCCTCTTGCAGCCAAGCTTTCAGCCAAGCTTCCTGCGCCCAAGTCTCCTCCTCCTGCAGCCAAGCTTCCTGTGCCCAAGTCTCCTCCTCCTGCCAGGGCTCCTCAGTCTCCTCCTCCGGTGCCCCGGGCTCCACCTTCAGTCCCGTCTTCAACCCCCCAGTCTCCTCCTCCAGCAGTTAGGCCTCCTCCTACTTCGCCTCCAACACCTGGGCCTTCTCAGTATCGACCACCACCTGAGCCCCCCCCCCAGTACCCAGTTTGTTCATGGGGCGGCAGTACCAATCCATGCTGCCAATATGACCTTTTTTGGATTTAAATACTCTCGTATTTGGGGCGGCTGTACAAAAGGGTCATATTGGACAGCAGCCCCACCCCCTGGCCCATCATCATTGACAGCTCCACCTACCACACCTGCACCCATTCACCCTAATCAGACTGCCTACAAATACTGTGTGCTCTCACTCAGTTCAGTAGCAGGTTGGCAGCAGAGGCAACACAACAGCAGCAGCAGAGCCTGGCACAGGCACCAAACCCTGAACCACCATGTTATGCGTGCTTGATAAATAAAAACCATAACAATGGGAATCCATTCTCCTGCATGGCTTTCTGACCGAAGCCCCACGGCGATGTAACCCCTTACTAGCCCTGAACCCCTAGACACCTATCCTATACTTTACTTCATGTAGTGTATAGTTTCTACTTAGACTGATTCTTGTTTTAACTATGATCCTAGAATATTATTTCAGTTTGATGTATTTCCTTGTGATTTTCTTGCTTACAATAAACCACATTGGATTTAATGACTAAATTGGAAATTGTAATTGACCTGTGTACTGATCTATTGTCACTGTCTGCATGGCCAAAACCTCTTAACTCAATTTTTGAGGTTTTAGATTTGTTTGGGCTATTGAACACCCTTTACGTCTGTGTGTTGGTTAAAATAATATTGAACCAATGAAAAGTAGTAAAAAGCCCTTCGGTCAAAACCTCTTAACTCCACTTGAGCTCATTTTCCCGTAAAAGAACATTTTGGAGTTAGGAGGTTTCAGCCCGACAGCAGAGATATATTGTGTATGCATACAGTAATTGCATTGAAGTTTGAACATGTGTATGTGTTTGTTTGATTGATTGATTGAAGAATTTATTAGAAGTTTGCAATAGAAAAAAGTACAGTTTCATGACAGTACAAATCACTGGTACAAGGTCAACTAAAAGGAGATCCTAGAAAGCCGAGGCTTATTTCCACAGGAACCACACTTTAAGTATCTCATATAACATTGAAAGACAGACGGATAGAAGTACTTTATCTAGGATAATATCAGTTTCAAAAGCATAACATCAAATACAAAAGGCAGAATACAAAGAAAAGGGGGGGGGGGGGAGCATGGGGGCTTAGTCTATTTACAAGTCACGGGTAGCTGCTGTCTGAAGGTGACTTTTCATACCAATTTTGAAGGAGGCTAGGGATTTGCTCTCCTTTAGGGCTTGTGGAAGGGCGTTCCACATGTTGATGGTATAGCAGGAGAACGAGTTAGCGCCTTGTTTAGTGTTAAATCTACGCTGATGATGATTAGTGGAGCTGCCTCTGGTGTTATGATCGTGAACATCCTTGACCTTTAAGAAGTAGTTTGTCAGGTACATGGGAATCTTGGAGGTGTAGTGTATCTTGTACACCAGGCCCATTGCAAGATGCTGTACTCTGTCAGCTACTTTGAGCCACCCCACGCTTTCGTGGTGATGCTCGGTAAGGTGGGTCAGAGGAGGGAGACCAAGCACAACCCTAATTAGTTTGTTTTGGGCTGTTTGGAGCTTTAGCTTTAAGGCAGCTGGGGCGGTGTATGCATAGTTGTGTGTACAGTATGTGCATATCATAAGACAGAGAACAAGTGTACCTGCCGTATACATAAACAGAAGCTGTGGTGTGTTTCTGTGTGTCTAGCAGTCATCTCTCTATCTCTATCTCCAGCCCTCCTCCACCCCCCAGGCGCTGGGGAATAAAACAAACACATTTGCCCTTGTAATAACTTCCACAACATGTTACCTTCCATTTAAATTGGCTGACAAAACAAAATGCTTATTCTGTAAAAAAAAAAGAAAAGAAAAGAGAGAAAACGAAAACAAGAAAGAAGTCCCCGTGGCTGCTTAGAGTTCTAGCGAGACGGGCCTGAGTGACTCGTCTTCGATTTGCATTCCGCCACGTCTGTGAATTCCTCCATGAGGCTCAATCCTCTACGGCGGAGGGAACAGAACCAAAATAAAAATAAAAAACACCTCAAGCAATTTGCAATTCACACGCTGCTATACGATGGATGAAACACAATCTATAAAGGAATCCACACTGCAGGCACGTTTTCAATCATTCCTGGATTAATATCAGAAAAAAGTGTCTACTTGTTTTCTTTTGAGGACATCATAGAAAAAAGTAGAACAGAGAACAGACAGCCTAGCCTAGAGATACACAAGTCTCAATATTACCTTTATTTCCTATATGGGTGTGATCAGTGTGGACAACAATTCTCTCAAATGACCATCCTGAAAACTAAAGACACCAGAGAATTCACACAGGAGAGAAACACTTTCATTGTGATGTTTGTGGAAAAAAACTTCGTTTTCAAATGATTTAGACATTCACAAGGTTGTTCATCCTGGATCTAAACGATGTTCCTTGTGTTCAGCGTGAAAAGAGTTCCACCCTTGAAGCGATCCCCGGCTGGGCCGAAGCGATCCCAGGAGCCGCGGCGAAAGCCGGACGCTCTTTGGCACTCTCACCCTTCCTGACGAATTTCAGGAAAAATATCAGTAAAGCCTGAAGACTTGAAACGGCACATAGCACTGTATGAGCCCACAACGCGTTGAGGCAGCGACGCGTTGTTGGCTCGTATCAGCTGTTATATGTGTTGGTGGCACTCCTGGGCCACAGTATAGAGCAGGGTTCCCCAATACAGTATTAATTGTGGTATAAGAGCAGCAACAACACTAGTATATCGTCGTTGTCGGGTGGAAACCTCGTATCTCAAAATGTATCCACAAGTTTCTGCGGGAGTTTACTGGAGACTATCGGGACCAAACTTCCGGGTTTAACAGCAGACATACAAGCTCACGTCGTGTCGCAGATGCAACCCGTTGTGAGCTTGTAAATCGGCGTCGGAAGCTCGGTGCAGACGTCTGCGCAATGCACTATGGGGCGTTGGAAACTCGTGGATACATTCTTTGGCAAAGTAAAGCCCTGCTTCATCATACAAGGCCATCGCACAAAAGTAGTGAAAACAGCCGATCTAAAAGCACACAACGCCTCGCACCGCGAGGCGTTGTGTGCTTGTAGATCTGCTGTTTTCACTAGTTTAAATCATTTTCTAAATGATAAATGCAAAACGAACGCCACCGTCGCCCCCTGCAATGTTGTGGCCCTCGGCTTGGTACCCTAGACATAATTCGGCCCTTGGGGAAAACTAATTGGGGAACCCTGGTATAGAGAGTGATTGGGCTACTAGGTGGTGCAGCCCATAGTTTTTTACTTTTCATTTTTGATCTTCTTTCCCATAACTCACTGCCCTGTGCGCTGGACTTGTGAAAATCAATAAAATACATTGTTGGAGGGGAGAAAAAAAAAAGCAAGGAAAAAGCTAAACAGCTCAGCCGGGCAACAGAGGTATATATGCCTAATTTATCGTCCGTCGTGCGATGGTGTTGCACGGTGACGCGATCAGTAGGGGAAACTCTATGAGAGCATGATGGGCTTTCGCTAAAGATTGTTTCACGTTTTATTTTCCCCCCAGCCGTGTTGTTGGGAGGGGTCAGGTGTGAGGGCAGGGGCTCACTGAATTGAGGTGAACTCCAGGGTCAAGGCCGCTGAGTGGCTTAACCTCTCTCTCTTACACACACACACGCACATACGCGCACACACACGCACACACGCACACACACGCACACACACACACACACACACACACACACACACACGCACACACGCACACGCACACACACACACGCACACACACACACACACACACACACGCACACACGCATATGACATTTGAAATGGCACATATTGAATACAGGACTTTCACTTGTAACAGAGCATTTATGCTTTGTGGTATTGCTCCTTTAGGTTTGTGTTTGTGCATGTTTATTGTCATGCATAAGGCTGTATAGGTTTGCGGTGTGCACATTTCATCATGCATAATTGTGCGATTGTAGATTTGCCATTTTCAAAAGATCTTTTATTCATTGTATAGATTGAAATGGGACATTCTGCATAATGATTACTTTCTACTTTTACTTCTTTAAGTACATGTTGATACCAATACTTCATTTCCACGTCGCCGTATTGATACTTTTATTTAACCTATTTAGGCCTGACCTAAGTTTCCTAAAAACATCAGAATTACAAAAACAAAGATGTTGCTACATACTGTACATGTACTGTACTCGGCCCTACACTAAAATGTGTTCCCGGCCTGATTAAGTAAAAAATGTGAGTACGTGTGTATTTTTCCCCCCATCACTGGTCATGCATATATACTGCAGTTTATGTTCATGTGTTCCACACACAGACCTCCTCATCCATCACTTCCTTCATGCGTTCCCTCTGATGTCTGGTGAAACAAAGCCAACGCAGCGTGGCTCACATGTTGGTGAGGCACGGCCTCTCCACGGCCATTTATCACCATGCTGTCCTCCTTAATTCCACCCTTGAAAATGGCAAAATAAAATGAGATATAATTAAGAAAACAAGAAGGAATCATGACGTCCTAAAATGTCCATGAGCTCACAAGTATTGTGTGTGTGTGTGTGTGTGTGTGTGTGCGTGCGTGCGTGCGTGCGTGCGTGCGTGCGTGCGTGCGTGCGTGCGTGCGTGCGTGCGTGTGCATGTGCATGTGCATGTGTTCATGCTCCATTGCTCTTCATGAGCTGTAATCCATGCTTATTAAACAAGGTGGCGGTGAGCCATCACCAGTCCTTGTGGGCAGCATGCGTAGTGCCAGCCCACTGCCCTCAGTGTACCATCACCAGTCCTAGTGGGCAGCATGCGTAGTGCCAGCCCACTGCCCTCAGTGTACCATCACCAGTCCTTGTGGGCAGCATGCGTAGTGCCAGCCCACTGCCCTCAGTGTACCATCACCAGTCCTAGTGGGCAGCATGCGTAGTGCCAGCCCACTGCCCTCAGTGTGCCATCACCAGTCCTAGTGGGCAGCATGCGTAGTGCCAGCCCACTACCCTCAGTGTACCATCACATTTGCCTGACTGCTAGCGTCCGACATCTCAACACCACACTACGTGGGGGGAGAGAGTCTGACATTCCGGGCAGACAATCCATTTCGGCGGGGGGGGGCTAAAGCCTATTGACGTCACACACACACACACACACACACACATACACACACACACACACACACGCGCGCGACGGCGACGTGGCGTGACATTGCAAAAATACGTTATTTCTCATAACATATTATATGTCTGCATGTTTACGTTAGTGCAAAATGGTATTAAAACGTGAAGAAACGGCACTATTTCATAGTTTATTAAAATAATACGAGTCAAGTCTGACTCCGCCATGACAGTTTTCACGGACCAATCAGAGTCCACTAGACTCTCACGTGGGCAGAGGACACCAATCAGAGTCCACGAGTGAGTCTTACGTGAGCTCAAGAGCTCTGTTTGGAGGGGGCTGGGACCGGAGCAGCCACACACGTGCCCCAAGCATACAACCCTGATTGGCCCATTCAATGCGCCCGCTCTTCGGGCGCCTTCGAAATAGATTAAAATGTGTGCAGCTTCAGTCCACACTACAAACCACCCACCAGCAGGGGGGGGTGATGTGCGGACTGAAGTGTCAGGCTACCATCACATCGCTTTCAGTGCCGCCTCCTCCTTACAGTATATGTTCCATGCTACATTAGCGCTCTAATTCACACATCGCTGCCTCCCTAAATATCTTCATCACACACACAAACACACACCCACACCCACACATATCTCCCTTCCCTTTATACAGCATGGACTACTCTCTAAATAAAGTTAGACAAACACTGTATTGTGAGTAATCTGCAACTCCAATAATATTTTGTTATACAGAGAAGGTCATGAAAGCCACCCACCTCATTCAACACGGAAATACAGAAGGAAGAGGTGGAGGTGTGTCTGGGCATTTATACAAGGGGCAGAAGACTTAAAGGAGTCACTATTAACATGTGGAGAATTGAGTCAGATAGAAGCCCTTATTTGTATCATATTTTGTGTAATTATACAGACTTAATAATTAATACTGTTAGTACAGATGGATGGGCATCGATTTGAATGAAATCAGATTAAGCTGCATAAACAATTCAGAGTTGGGAACAAATAGTGGCTCTTGCTGGTTAAATGTGAACACCAGGGGGTGGCGATTGCCATGTACTGATGTCTCAAAATGACACCCTGCTTGAAATAGTCAGAGATTCTTGAAAGCATTATGATATAATTCTGTAGGCCTTTAATATTTGGTGCAGGATAATTTGGTCATTTCAGAAATAGAAGGTAAAAGAAAAAGGAAAAAATAAGACTCTTCTAAATGACATGTTGAGAGCTCGCTCAAAGAGGAATTGTGTGGTTTGACCATCAGATTCCAATCCGTTGGAGGTGACATCATTTCTATAAAAACATGGGACCGAGCCTTGAACCAACCTTATTAGTGCTTTCCAACCTTTATTTGACACACACACACAGACACACACGCACACACACGCACACACGCACACACGCACACGCACACACACACACACACACACACACACACACACACACACACACACACACACACACACACACACACACACACACCCCTTTCTCAGAGGACATCTTTCACATTTAATCAGTGTGCTTCAGGACGTTACAGGTGAGAATTAAAGGTCACAGACACTGTTGACACTTTGGCATGATGTCACAATGGACACACATGCAGCCTAAGGATTTAAGCAGAGTTTCTAGACAGTTTAGTTTTTTTTTTTTTTTTTTTTTTTGTCAAGATTAAGAAGCCGTTTAAAAAAAGAATCTGACTCAGGTCTAAATGTAGTGCTTTGCTCCACTGTGGAACTGACATGTTATCAGCTTGTAGAACTAAACTGCAGTCAAAACTGCAATATTGCAATAGTCTTTTGAAATGTAATGGAGTGAGAGTCAGCCCAAAACACAACATTTATTGTATTAAGTAAAGAACAGATACAATTGTCTGGCTGCATGGAATCAAACACGACACACGTGCATACTGTATATCTCCTTGTATGGGCTGTTCTTTCCGTGACATACGCTGGGGTGATGTCAGTCTCTGCGTACTTCCTATGACGTTAGTCTCGTACTGCGTAGTGCGTACCGACATAGGGAAAACTTTGTTTTGTGAGAAAACTTTTGTTCTCAAACATTGGGCTCAGGTCAGCCCTGTAAATAACCTTTTCATCCACAACACCCCAGAATTACACTGTTACTTTACAGCACCTTACATTTATGTCAAATATGTAAATCTTTCCCCCTAAGATACTGTATGTCACAAGGACAACTTGAGAGAATATCTGTTTCCATTAGGACAGATCCAACATAACTTTTATATTTGGCGTTTAACCACTTGAACCCCAACATCCCTGTTCTGGGGGGGAACATTCACCAAAAATAGACGATCTACAAGCTCACAACGCGTCACACCGACACTGTGACGTGTTGTGAGCTTGTAGATCGTCTATTTTTGGTGGAGAGACTTGGTGTTCTGTAGGCTGAAAAAGTACAGTGCAACTCAAGTCCATTTTAAGTGTTTAAACTGAGATATTGATAAATTCCAAATATATCAGTATTCTGAGGCACCCTTGGTCTTGCTTCACGGAACCCTAAGGTGCCTCAGCACCCATTTTGAGAAACCCTGTATTAGAGGACTACTGTATATCATTGCTTGCTGGTATACAGCACCGTGGAACACTAATCAAAGTTAATCAGTTACAGTGGGAGAGTGCAGGCTGCTGTCTGTCTCTCACACACACACACACACACACACACACACACACACACACACACACACACACACACACACACACACACACACACACACACACACAGAGCTTCACAAAGCGAGGGGTTGAGCTAGTTGAGTGTGGGCAGCACATTATCACCATGGCAAGAAGCTGAGACATGAGTCATCTATAGAGCCAAAGGCCCAGGTGTGCGTGTGTGCGAGCGTGTACACATACTGTATTAGTACAGAACACATTATCTCTGGTGGGTGGAAACTTCATATAATATGTCCAAAAAGCTGTTACTTTTCAAGATTGAAATCTACAACCGACAAGCTCAGGAAGGCGCCGCTTCATAGCTTCGTATACTGGGAGGGGGGGGAGGAAATCCTGCCAAATATGATGTTACTGCATTGCCTAGGATGCTATTAGACAATATCCAGTAGTTATATAGGAGTCTAGTACAGTTTTATTTTAAGACATAATCCCTCCCCTGAAAAAGACAAAGTCGTGGCACCCCATCTAAAAATAGAATATCGACTATTTTTGGCAAATAGGTAAAAAAAAAGTATCAATATAGTTAAATGTCTGAAAAAAAGTACACATTAACATGAATCCAACTGCAACACAATATGTAGGGGGGGTCCCCCCTGCTTTATCTCCATCTCAGCTAAGGGGTCCTTGACATGAAAAAATGTCGAAGACCCCTGGAATAACCCAATGGTGTGTTTATTGTGTGTTTACAACGGGACTCGCCCGAACACAATAAAAGAACTGGAACTTTTCAGAGCTCTGCATCAGGGAGACTTTCTTTCCTTCAAGCTCCCGAGCACAAAAAACAAAAACAAAAACAAGCTGAAGTGTATTTGATGAAACTAGTTTTGGCCACAGTTTACTCTATCTCCAGTGAGCCGCTACATCGGATATGCCATCCACCCTCTAATGTGTAATTAGCCACGCGGGGCCTGGGAGAGATGAATGGACGCAGCCATAGCAGGCCTTCCACTAAACTCACAGAGAAACTTATTGGAACATTGATCATGGCCACACGGTCCCTTAGCGCTCAACTGTGGTGCATGGGAGAAGTATTTCTTTCCCCTCAGAAAAAAACACAGTGTAGAAACACTCCTCGTTGGCATCAACATATCGTCGCTGTCAGGCAGAAACCTCCTATACCATAAGCCATCTTCATATTTCATATTTGTGTTAATTCTTCCATAAACCAACGCCCTACTTGATCATACTGCAAAGTCACACAAAGCATCAACAGTACAAGCTCAAAACAAGGCGCAAAGCAACACATTTTGAGCTTGGATATTGCGACGCAAGTTACTATGCAAAGTTCCACCGGCTGTCCCTCCGTCCGTCAGTCCGTCTGTTCGTCATGTCATGTCATGTCATGTCATGTCATGTCATGTCATGTCATGTCATGTCATGTCATGTCATGTCACACTTTTGGCCCTACTCTTATCTCCGCCACGGCTGCCCCTATCCATGCCAAACTGTGCACACACACACTCCTTGGCTGCCAAACCCCAACCTCCAGCCCTGATTTCTCACATGGCCACCACCATAGCACCACCATGAGGCAGATTCTTGCAAAACACATTTTTGGACACTGCTCCTACAGATTTTGGGCTAAAATCACGCAAAGCATTACACAGTATCTCTAAAGTAATGTCATCAACATGGATCTGTCCCCTTTCCCATATTCCCTCCTGATTGGCTACGATTGCCTTCTAAAGTTGTATGCAACCTGATGGTCGCTTATCTCCCGATTAGGGAGTCTTACTGGTTATAGTTACTGAAAAGTAACAGTTTTGGACATACAGTTGGGGCCTAATAATAATTATGAGGTTTCCACCCAACAGAGAGGCTATACGTAGCAGTGAGTATAGGCTACAACACTTGAGTTCATGTTGAGTTACTTACTACCACTGACAAGGCAATCTATGAAATCTATGAAAAAGTTTAATCTGCAACATCATACTGTATATATACAATATGTAGTGGTCCCTGCTTCGTCTCTCTCTCAGCTGAGGGGTCCTTGGCCTGAACAAAGACCCCTGCAGTAGGGTATAGGTAGCGTAGGCTTTCAACTAAAGCCACAGAGAAGGTTATTGGAACATTGATCATGAGCAGGGTCCCTCAGCGTTGGAGGATAATAAAGGATTGATTAAGGCAGCCAAGAGGAGAAAACACATCAACTATACATGCACTAGTGGAAGAGCACGGCTTCTTGTACTTAAGTTAAAGTATTTTAAATGCACAGTACTTTTACTTCTACTCCACTACATCTCAGAGGCAAATATTATACTTTTGCTCCAGTACAATTATTTAACTTTACAGATTTTGAGTATTATTACAAAGCATACATTAACCACATTCAGCCCTATAATGTACAGACTACATTATACATATCGACCATTTGAAAATAGACTTGAAGATCAGCTATTTTCAAAGTCAAACATTTGAGTACTTTTTACCACCACTGCCTATTATAATAATGGATTGATTGAGGCAGCCAAGGGAGGAAAACCAATCAACAAGCAGTGGAGGAAGAAGTACTTCCATTAATTTTACTCTGCCAAACACATATAATTCTAAGGGTCTTTTGACATGCAAGTTTAGACAAAAATAGAAGATCTACAAAGCTCGCAGCGTGGCACTCGGTGCCATGCTGTGAGCTTGTATATCTGGTATTTTTTTAATGGTTGAAGAATAAAATAAAGGTTAAAGTAATAATGCCTAATAATGCACTAAGTACAGGCAGGGGTGACGCACCAAATTCTGGGCCCTGGGTACAAGGATTCACTGTGGGGCCCCTGTGCTTTAACTATTGAAAAATAGCAGATATACAAGCTCACAGCGTGGCACCGAGTGCCGCGCTGCGAGCTTGTAGATCTGCTATTTTTGAAAAATCATGAAAATCTTTGAATATTTCAAATCCCTCTAAGATTTTTTTTGAAAAACCTATGTTTCGATGTCAGTGGAGCTCAAACCTTTTCATGTGAAGGACCCCCAAAATGGTATGTATTTGGCCACGGACCCCCATCTCAAAATATTGAGTTCCAGGGACCCCCCCCCCCCCCAGAAGCAAAATTTGAGTTACACATGTTCGCTTAAAAAATACAAATATTCAAACATTTGCACACATTTTCCACGACTTTTCAAAAATAGCAGATCTACAAGCTCGCAGCGCGGCACTCGGTGCAGCGCTGTTAGCTATTTTTCAATAGCTAAAGTATAAAATAATTAAGGCCCCTTCACCACCTTGGGCCCTAGTAACTCAGTCCCACTTTCCTACACCTTGTGACGCCCCTGAGTAAAGGGGTTAAGTACACTGTTACCGTACTTGAGTGCATGTACTTGCTTTACTTTCCACCAGAGGATAATAAAGCATTGATCGAGGCAACCAGGAGGAGGAAACACATCAACTCCATGCCAGTGGTCTGTGTCGCGCTGCGCTGCGCTGCGCTGCTGGTGCACATGATGCATGAGAGAAGATAATGAGATCCTGCTCACTATCCACACATGCATGGGAGAGAATGTCTTTGAACAAAAGTGGGGACCTATATTTAAAGCTACCTCAGGGTGTTACGTTGTTTTTCTCCACGTACGCAGGTTCTCAAACATGTTCACGTTCAAGGACACCTGACTTGGTACCGTTGATGTAGGGTAGAAATAAACGAACATACCGGTACTAAAGTATCATGCTAGTTTTCCATCGACGGGTCCCACAGGCTTTATCGACGGCAAGCGTCTCGTCATCGTATTTTCCGTACTGGGCTTTTTTACACAGCTGCGTACTCAATACGAAAACGTGGATATCCACCCTGGGAACCGCTTAAAAAAAAGATGGACTGGGTCAGAAATGCGCGTCTCTGTGTGTCAATATCGCTGTATCAATAGTTTAGTTTAGTGGAGTCAGAGGAATTCGTACTTGTGTAAAAAGCCTTTAATTCATAATGTACTTTTACCCTTCCTTGACGTTTTTCTTTTCTTCTTCGTTTTCTTTTCTTCACATGGCAGATATATGCACTTTGCACTAGGCAACCAGATATATCCAGCACATCCCCCCCCCCCCCCCACACACACACACACGCACACACACACACAAACAGAGTGGGCAGAGCCTTCTGCTTCTGCCGAGTCAAACTGTAAAAAAGGTCATTTCATTTAACCCTTACGGTTAGGAATGCATCTACATATATCCCTCTGTATCTGATTATGTGTATGTACCGGTATATAAGGTATGTGTGCATGTGTGTGTGCACGTGTGTGTGTGTGTGTGTGTGTGTGTGTGTGTGTGTGTGTGTGTGTGTGTGTGTGTGTGTGTGTGTGTGTGTGTGTGTGTGTGTGTGTGTGTGTGTGTGAGTGCGTGCGCATGCGCGTGTGGGATGTGTTCAGATCATAATGATGATGATGTGAGAAAGGTGCTTAACTTTCAGTGACTCACTCTGAATCACCATGATTGCTGTTGGAGAATGACTCATTCATACTGTACATGCATGTCCTCATCAACTGCTGCACACCAGCCCTATAGCAGCACTGGTGGACAGCAACAACAGAACATATCTTTGTTTTTTGTTTTGTTTTTTTGTTTTTTTTTACTTTTTCGTATTTTATTACCCTACCTGATCATACTACAGTGTCACAAAAAAAATATCAAAAGTAGCAGATCCACAAGCGACACATTTTGAGCATTTTGACAAAATTTTTGCTCTTGTTGAATGAGGTTTCCACCCAGACGATTTACTTGAGCTTCGTACTTAAAGGATTTTTAAATTTCTATGTCTTTCTCAACCCATGATTTCTTGAATACTGGGGGAAATATCCGTTTGTATATCACTCCTCTATGAATTTGGTGACTGAAGAATCCAAAAACAAAGAAAGGAAAATATGTGATGAATAGAATTAATTTGATTGAGGCCAAGATTAACAGCAGCAAAACGACAACACTCATCTTGTCTTCTATCTAGCCACAGTGTTTACCTTTCCAAAATATAACCTTTCCTTTCTTTTCCCCTCCATTATGCCCACACACATCTGTGTGTAGTCACTGCTGCTACAATATATCCTACTGACTCAACCTGCCAGTGAGGAGCCCCCACCGGGAGGACATGGAAGCTTCTCCCACCCAACACTCCCTGCTGACCTGACAGGCACCACCCCTAGGAATACATGCAGTGATACATATATGGGCGCGTAGCGTTGTTCCGATGTGTCATTAGTCCGAGGCTGGCGAACGCTAACCTGCCGATGCGGGTGAATGCTAGCCGTAACCCTAAACATAAACCTAAACCGAACCCAGACTAATGGGACACACACACACACACACACACACACACACACACACACACACACACACACACACGTGCACACGTGCACACATGCGCACACTGTAAGGGGATAAACGGTGGTGATGGTGAATTAATAATGCCTTCCCCACTGTTTCTCTTCCTTGCTCTGCTTCAGGCTAATGGATGGAATGTTTTTTTTTACCTCCAAACATCTCTTCTCTTCTCTTCTCTTCTCTTCTCTTCTCTTCTCTTCTCTTCTCTCTCTCTCTCTCTCTCTCTCTCTCTCTCTCTCTCTCTCTCTCTCTCTCTCTCTCTCTCTCTCTCTCTCTCTCTCTCTCTAGATGCATGGTTGATGACATCCCCCTAGACTCACTTTTGATAATTACCATAATATATGCCCTACCCCTTGTAGCTTGTAGATCGGCTATTAAAAAATCACCTAAAGTACAAATAGCAAAAAAATCTAAACCTATAAAACAGAGCTTGACTGCAGGTTAATGTATATTAATCTAAATATACTTAAGTAACAACAAGTTGTCAAATACAGTAAATGTAGTGGATTAAAACGTATTTGCCTCTGAGTTGTTAGTGGAGTAGTATTGAAGTAAAACTACCCAAGTAATTGTACTGAAGTACACTACTTGAGTAAATGTACTTTCCACCACTGGATAGCACTTTGATGACACAGGATAACTACTACCTCCCTCCACTGGTGGTGATTACCATAATATATGGACAATAAAGCATTGAGCTACTTCTAAAGGCAGCGTGCCTCCACTTCAATGCAATCCTCCCTCTTTGAAAAAGTAGTGCTTGGGAAAAAGTGCTCTTTACTCCAATTTAAGTGGAGTTAATCAGCTGTTTTAGCTGTTTGAACAGAGAGAGAGAGAGAGAGAGAGAGAGAGAGAGAGAGAGAGAGAGAGAGAGAGGGGGAGAGAGAGACAGAGACAGAGACAGAGACAGAGAGAGAGAAAGACATTGATTGATTGATTGATTGATTGATTGATTGAATGAAAATACTACTATGCAAAACAAAACAAAACTAGAAGAAGTGCTCTTCCGAGCACGTCTCCACCAGGCCACGCGTCCTGGTGGTGCTATAATAGGCAAATGTAAAAAGGGTGACCTTTCATGGCGCCACCATGAGGCTGATTTGAACATTTTGTAGTGTAATTTCTTCCTTGGCCTTTTGCGAATGTGCGTGCACAATTTCATTACAATTGCACGCTGTGTTTGATTTGAGGCATTTTGTTCTAAACGGATCAATCCAGCAAAGTTGGAGGCCAATCTTAGCCAATCAGGATGGAATATTTAATATGGGACAGATCCGTCTTGATCATATGACTGTAGAGATACTGTGTACTGATTTGTGTTAATTGTGGGTAAAATCTGAAGGAGTAATATCCAAAAATGTGTCTTACATAAGTCGGCCTCCTGGTGGCGCTATAAAAGGCTGATGTGAAAAATGCAAGGAAATGTTTTTTCCTTGGCCTATAGGGAGTGCGCTTACAAAGTTGGCCTGTTATAGCGCCACCATGAGGCTGATTTCCGAAATTTGATGTGGCATTTCTTCCTCGTCCTAGTGGGAACGTGTGTGCGCGATTTCGTGATAATTGCACTCTGCGTTTGTGATTTGAGGCCTTTTATCCAAAATGGACCAATCTTACAAACTTTGAAAGCCAATATCAGCCAATCAGGATGGAATATGGACAATCAGACAGATCTGTGTCGATCACATGACTGTAGAGATACTGTCTACCGATTTGCGTGATTTTTGGACAAAATATGTAGGAGTAGTGTACAGAAATGTGTTTTGCAAACATCGGCCTCATGGTGGCGCTAGAACAGGGCCATTTGAAAAATGTGGGGCAGAGGTTCTGAATTGGCATCCAGGGAGTCTGTGTGCTCATTTTAGCAGCGACCGGGCCAACGGTGCCGGAGATTAGCTGTTAACAAACTTGGAGGACGGACACACGGACGCACGGACAGGGGCGAAAACATACTCTCCCTCAGTCCCCCTGGCTTCGGGTGGTGGAGACAAAAACTAAAAACTATTTAGTATGCATTGGGTATAGTACTCTGGTTTAACAAGTTTCAAATGGGCGGATCTTCTTCAAATATTTTCAGATTGCAATGAATGACGCATCATTTGAAAACTTACAATAAAGGGGAAAAAAATTATTACCAATGCCCCCTTGTGTCCTAAAGCATTGGTTCTCAACATTTTCAGGCTGTGACCCCACAGAAATAATCATATTTAAACTGAGGACCCCCCATCCTGATAAGCACTTGGAATTGTAGGAGTGGTGTATTAAATATTGTTTAAAACGGCAACCTACGAGACGCTGTGAGCTTATACTAGATCAGCTATTTGTACAGTTTTTTCACACCTAATATTTCACAATTTGGCCAATGTATGCATTTTCATGTTATAGTTTGTTGATTGCTTTAAAACAAACATAGGCTTTATTCAAAAGTTATTAAAAGCACATAAATTGTAACTTTAGAAATGTGCAGATACCCTGTAAAAACACTTACATACTGTATGTTGGTTTGTTTACTGTTGCGTGAGAAACACAATGTTGCACATTAGGCTAATCATCTGGGAACCCCTAATTGGGGGACACCCTTGGGTGGTTAAAGGCTGAAGTAGAGAGTCAAAATAAGACATAATGAGAAAATGTGAGAAGAGAATGGAATGAAAGGAATGAGATAAATAACTTATAAAAAGATATGAGAGGCTACATAAAGAGAGGGTTCGGCTACAAAGTAAAGAGCAGCACCAGACAGATTTATAAGCGTATACAGACAGACAGAAGAGAGTACGAGGCACTTAAAAAGACTGTGGAGCTATAGTGTTTTATCCAGTTCTAAGAAAGAAAAAAACAAAGCGGCGCTTCAACGCGTCTATACAAGTCAAGAGCCCAGACAAAGAGCCCAACCCACAGGTTGTGCACCACTGTCCTTACGCATTACACCCAGTCAGTCACATTGCGTGACTCACACACGTAGAACATTAAAGGCCTCTCTCCGAAACCAAACTTTTTGTCAGAGAGTTCCGACTTTCCGAAAAATTCAGTTTCGGAGCGAGTATGGACAGGCCTATACAGCGAGGTCCTCAGCCTCGGTGCCATGCAATCACATATTTTACAGCAACTTAAAGTTCAGCCACTCCTTGTGTTGGCATCATACAGCATATTTCCAGCATGACAGAGAGACATGAAAAACAATGCAAGGGCACTGGTGCTGCTCATAGCACCGCACCTCTCTCATACCCAGAGTCAGACATTGTTTAGCAGAGTGAATGGCAAGGGTTCCTCTAGAGCAGGGGTGGGCAACTTTGATGATGGCGAGGGCCACTATATTTCCACCTTCAGTCCAGAGGGCCACATTGCATATTGCTACGTCCTACTTTGCCATTCTAGTATCTCATACAAAATAAGCAAAAATAGCCGATCTACAAGCTCAAAACGCATCGCGCTGCGATGCGTTTTGAGCTTGTAGATCGGCTATTTTTGCTTCTTTTGAATTGGAATCCTGAATAATTTGTTGTTCTTTTTTAATTGGAATCCTGAAATGTAACATTTTGATTTAATTTCAAACCCATTTAGTGATATACTCATGTTAACTTTATGAACCTAAATACAAATACATTGATTGGACATTAAAAAAAAAAAAGTACTACTATACTAGTCATTAAGCTACTAAGATAGACTGACGGAATTAAAGCAGGTCATGTTTGGAATTGTAACAGCTGAAATATAATAATATATCAGTATTCCGGTATTAACCTGAGGGCCGCATTAAGTGAAGGTGGGGGCCGCATGTGGCCCCCGGGCCGCCAGTTGCCCATGTATACTCTAGAGACAGGCCCAGACTGGCACTGCCAACACATTAAGACCTCACTACCAAACCTCCTCACTCAGGGGTTCTCCAACGTTATGGGGGTTCAGTGTTTTCCCAGATTTCTTAATACACACGACTATAACATTTTGCTAATCTAGGGCGAATAGGCCGCCTTTACTGTATATCTGCCTGGAAGATACTGTATAAGGAAATGAATGCTGAACCAAAGGTTACTGTCAGATATAAAAGGCTGGAAAAAGCCAGAGGTTATGCAATTCATGTAACAACAACCATGTTGGGTGATTTCCAAATTCTGTTAGACTGGCTTAAGCCCCTGAAATGCTAGCCACGCCCAATACAAGAATATGCTGGCTAAGTGATTCAGGGGTCTGGTGAGGTGACACTGTCGAATGTGGGGGTTTCTTGGTTGTAAATCTAACCGGTCCGATGGGGATGGCAACCCCATTTCAGAAAACTGGTGCACTGAGAGGGCTTCCTGACTGAATTATGGAGTGAAACTACATGGAAATTTAGTCTGAGTGTCAGGCTAACATTCTGTTTGAGTGCAAGAGTATTAGCACTATGAATTTTAGACAAAGAATACCTGCCAAAGAATGATATATCTCTCCCATCTATGTTGAAAGTAATGTTTACCGGTATATTACTACAATATGATATTTAAGCCAAAGTTTATTGGTAAATTGTGCTTTGCTGAAAAAAAAAAAAAAAAAAAATCTTCCTCTCTTCAACAATTAATCGACCAAATGTCTGTCTGTCTGTCTGTCTGTCTGTCTGTCTGTCTGTCTGTCTGTCTGTCTGTCTGTCTGTCTGTCTGTCTGTCTGTCTGTCTGTCCGCCAAGTGTGAAATGAGTGTATGCATAGGCGGTGGGTAATGAAGGCTAGGGAAGGCTCTGCCTTCCCAAATGCTATGCTGGGTATTTGACAAATTATTGCGACCAAAGGTAGCAGTATACAATGAGAAATGCTGTAGCTTGTCCTTCCCTCCTTCCTTCAGTACTGGAAGTGAAATCCCTACTGTCACTGTGACATCACAGGTGATATCACAGGTCACCTATCAGGCTATCACCTATGTAAAAGTCCATATATGGGTATCCCTTTTATGCCCAGGCGGATGCGTGCACGTGCCTATGTGCAATTGCCTATGTGCACACGCCCGTGTGCGACCTCGCCCTTTAGGGCATCTTACCGGTGAGGTATTGGGAGGAAGATTGTTTCACTCCTCTTCGTGCCTACTGCAATATTTGTCCATCATTTGCATTACCACCATTCTGGTGTCATTCTTGAGTGTTAAAGGCTTCTATGCAGCATTGACTGGTGTGCCTACGCTACTTTCAACTTGAGGTTATGATCAGGGATTCCAGAGGGTGTCGGTGATCCCTGATGACATCTGTGTGTGTCAGTGTGACATACATTGCATAATGTGCCCATATGGAGATTTCTGTCCTTGTCCCTTTTATGGTCATATTGGTTTGATCGGCGGTTCTAAACAAAAATAATGTTTCATACAACTGTACATAATGCAAGTACAGTAACGGCAATGCTAAGAACGTAGGCAAAAGTCTGAGCTATCCGCGTGCGAAAGTTGGAGTCTGTAGAACCAACCGTGTGCTGTGAGACCCTCCACATGCTGTCTTGGGACCCCATGGGTCTCGGTGTCAATTAGTAGTAGTAGGGATATTGTATATCTGTTCTTGAGGTTTGGTTTTGGAAATGATGGACTTATTAAATAGAAAAACTATATTTTTGACTTCTATGGTACTTCTGATATTAACATTATTATTACATTTTCTTATCAAAATAGGAAGAAAAAAAGGAAAGGAAACAAAAGTCTACGACCCAAAAAAGGGTCCAGACCCATTGTTTGGGAATCCTAACCCTGAAGAGACATATGGGGAGCGAATGCAAATTGATGGATGTAAATAAAAAAGTTAAATACTTTATCGTTCTGGGTTGTACTAAAAACAATAAACACCAGGCCTTAACCTAATACATGCATGGTATTTTGTTTTCATTGTTTTCTGTCATTCCTGGGATCGTGACGCAACTTCCCCGGCCATAACCCTGCTTTCAAGATTTTCCCTCATTAAGCACAAAACCCCTGACAACAGAAAAAAAAAAACACTGTATGTTGAAAGTTGCGTTGTTGTTTTTTTGTCTAATCGAGGTCAGGAAACATTAAAAAAAGAAAAAGAAAAAAAATGTGTCATAACCCCTTTAACCAGAACTGTATCTAACACCACCATTTTGTTTTCATGGGCCAATGTTTTGGGCCATAACAGATACATTAATAACATCACTAGTGTCTGTTTTCCTATAGATGTGGTTCATGCATTCAATGTATGCATTCAGTGTATGCGCAGGCTGGTTCTGGCTTTGTGGTTTAATTTGGGGCTTGTGGGGCTGAATGAAGGACTTTCAACAGCACTCATGTTGTATCAATTGATTAATGGAAGACTTTATTACAAGTTTGCATAGGAAAAGGCACAGTGTCATGACAGCACAGTTCACTGGTACAAGGTCAACTAAAAGGATACACCCAAGAAAGCCTTTGGCTTGTTTCAATTGAGGTTCTTTTTAACTCATATAACCGCCAGACTAGACTATTTACAGAGCACAGAAGGCAGACGCTGTATACAAGTCATGACAAGTTATAGGCCAAAACATGAACAGGCTTGTTGTGGAGAGAGAGAGAGAGAGAGAGAGAGAGAGAGAGAGAGAGAGAGAGAGAAAGAGATTGTGCTGAATGTACATGTGTGGGCTATTTCTGTTCAGTGAAGCTGAAGGGAATAAATGTGGGCTCAGTGAAGATCACAAGTAATCACAGGTAAGAGACTCTCTTAACACATATTATACTAGTGTGTATGTGGGTTTGTGACCAGGTAGTGTTGGTCGGTACGCAGTGTTTATGACATGCGACGACCGCCATCTTGCAAAGAAATATAGCTCTGTACTAGGATATGGTGACAGTGACATGGTGACTCTCCAAAAAAACATGTTTATGTACCGGTATAATGATAATTCATTGCATAATCAGCCAAATGACACAGATTGTGTTGGGTCAAGTGGGGTCACTTTTTTAAAGTAAAGTCATTGTCTCACTCGTTTGTTCACGTTCACACACAAAAGCAAAACAACCGTAGTAGTAATGCACGCTCCTAGAGGTCAGTGGCAACTCAGCTACGCTCTGCAGTTATTTTCCTACTTTCTATTTTTCTTGCTTTTTTTCCCTGTCTTCTTTTTTCTTGTTGTAACTCATTACATTGGCCAAGCTCGACATGTTTTGAGCAACTTTGTTTTATTCGTGTATATAGTAGTTTAGTCTGTTTTTTTCCGTTGTTTAGTTGTTTTTTTCTGATCGGCTGGTGGAAAAGTGGGGGAAGGGTCTTCTGTGCCTTGCTTGGATCTAAGCATAGGAAACAGCGGCCTGCCTACTCCTACTTATCTAGCCTGTCTTAAGTGTTGGCCCTGGGGCTACGGGGCTGGATGGCTCGTTGCCGATCCAGAGCGACGCTGCATCCATGCGTTGCCACGCGAAGCTCGACACAGAGGCCCAGACGTGCTGTCGCCGTGAAAGCCTGTATCGTGGGCCAGAGGTGCCCTCGCCGTTAGGCTCGTAACGTCGCTAACGTGGACTGGATGCGTCCTTGCCGTGGAGCACGTGGCGTCGACCGTAGGTGCTGTCGAGGTCCGTAGTGAGGGTAAAGACGGCGGAGTAACGTGGGCCGGAGGCCCTGGACGTGGAAACTCATAATGGATCGGAGGCGCTGTTGCTGTGGAGGTCCGTAGTATACGTGGGTCAAGACGGCGGAGGAGACGCTATACCGAGGCTCGGATCGGACGATTGCAACGCACATACAATACTACAATATTGTTCCATCCCGTGCCTTCCAAATGACTTTTTTTCCCCCACCCCCTTCTTGGGATTGCGGAGAGGGGCATTCATGTGCGCTTTTTTTGGTTGGGACTCTTAGCACTGGTCACTTCTTGACACTGACTTTTTGGACACTTTTTTTTGGCTCTGCACCTTTTAGGTTTTTTAAGCTAAGCATTATTATTATTGTCTTGGTGCAGACACTTACTGTATGTATATATGTGTATATTTTTTGGCACTGCATTGATAAGTAATTCCTTATGTTTGAATGAATGGACCATTTGTAAGTTCTTTGAGTTTGCAATATGCTTAGAAAAGTGCTTTAAAATTGCAATCCATTGTAGAAACTTTAGGTACTACAATTCTTTTGTTGTGTTGTGTCTTTTTCTACTGATCTCAACACTTTATTTGTATATTAATAAAGCAAACTTATAGTTGCTCTGTATGGTTGCTTCTCCTGTATTGTTGATTCTTCTTTCTTGTTTTTTTCTTCTTTTTTTTCTTGCTCGGCTGTACAACAGTCCTTTTTCTTTTTCTTACTGTCCTGTAACCTTAACTGCTGTGTGACTCTGGGTGACTGAATTTCCCCCTTGGGATAATAAAGGTATCTATCTATCTATCTATCTATCTATCTATCTATCTATCTATCTAACCGTGGTGACTTGCCGAAGAAAAAGAAAAGAAAGAAACAGCGCTCCAGTGTGTGTGCGTGTGCGTGCGCGCGCGTGTGCGTGCGTGCGTGCGTGCGTGCATGCGTGCGTGTGCGTGTGCGTGTGTGTGTGCGTTCCTGTGCTACCCGGCTCTGTGCAGGGTGCTGCAGGCGATACACTCTTCTCCCTTGCTCAATAATGCAGCGCAAATTTAACCTGCTCCGTCAAAGTTAAACAAACTTGTGTTATGACAATGTAAAGTTCATATCCTACATGATGCAACATCCATTGCACTTACTTGTAAACTGAGTTTGATACAGTTTCAGTTCAGTTTATTTTTATTTATAGCGTAACATATCACTAGCCTGGCAAAAAGCCTGACTCTCCCGAGGGAGAGTCTAGGACCTGGCCACAGCTAACTCATTACGATGACGTAGCTACTCACTTTGACAGACAGATTCCCTTAACCAATCAGTAGCCATCAGCGCATCAAAACATCATCGGCAGAACAACAAATACGTATTTTCTAGACAGAAATTCCAAAAGTGCAAACTGTTGTTCTTTTTTAAGTTCTGCCGCTGATTTCAGAAAAAAAAAGTTGCTTAATGCAGCTTTTATTTGCGATTTGCGAACTCGCTTCAGGTATGGTGATTATGTTGACCGCCATGTTTGTTTACAAAATGTGACAGGTGCAGCAGCAACTCGAACAATCAGGAGCGGTGTGAGGCGGGTCGCTCCAAATGCAGCCATTTGATTGGAAATCAGAAAATAATTTCAGTCGCACTAATTTGTCAAATACCCAGCAGTAATGAGACTATGGGTGGGACCCCAGACCGAGAAAGGAAGCACATTTGTAGTGACGTAGCTCAGGATGGCCGTGCCAGGCTAACATATCACCCCAAGGGGAGGGATCTCTGTGCACTTTACAAGTAAAAACACAGTAGCTCAATAAAATGTGCCAGCACATATATGGTAAGATACTTTTTAAAAACACAGGGCAAGAAGAGGTGGCCATAATAATATTTGGGGCCTAATAGTGGACATATTAGATCAGCAAGC
Organism: Nannobrachium achirus; assembly: GCF_963921795.1. NCBI lineage: Eukaryota > Metazoa > Chordata > Actinopteri > Myctophiformes > Myctophidae > Nannobrachium > Nannobrachium achirus. Next base: position 10,234,564 of record NC_137813.1, on the reverse strand, counting down.
TCACACTGCGTCATGATGTATGCTGTAAGCTTGTAGATCTGCTATTTTCACTGCTTCTTAAAAAAAACTGTCCTTTTAATGGAATTTCTTTGATTTGTTATTTAAAATTTTAACGTTTGATTCTTTGTGTTTTTATTGAAAAGATGTGAATCATTTTTTATTTTTTGAAATGTTGGAAACGTAAAAAAATGTACTCTTGCGACTTCAACATGGTTCCCGACCAACACAGATTTAATGGGCATTTTGTGTTAGTGGTTTTAGGCTACTATTTCTGCCATAGATTGGTTAAAGTTCTTGGTTGCCATAGATTGGTTAAACAGCAAGATATTGAAGTGGTCGGATCGTATCGTTAAAGTATTATACACTATATGAAATGATACTGAAATCGTCCGTCATTATCATTGTGGTTTTCACTACACAATTGATCGGCGACAAGGGATCACATTGCAAGACATTCCACAGGACTCATAGCCGAGTTCTAGCCGAGAGTGACCCTGTTCCTGTTGGGTGGTATTTTAGTCTGTGTTTCTGGCCAATGAGAGGGAGTGTTCTTGGGGAATCCACATTAGCAGCATGAAGCTCAGGGATTGGTCGAGAGGGATGTTTTGGCTGCTGGAAGTTCGTGTGAAACTCTGTTAAACCAGAGAGTAAAGTTGGAACGATACACTGAGGATTACGTCTCTGCCAGAGATCAACCAGTCTATCCTCCTTTTATTATGGCCATGTGTTATTGTGTTTGTGCAATTTTATTTTTTACGTCGCTTTCTTTGGAGCCATGCTATTGTCGTCTCCACTGCTTGTTTTGGTTTTGATGCACAACACTATAACATATGGACCCAAGTAAAGGAGGCTGGTACTAGGGCTGGGCACAGTAGTCGCCGTACCACCATATTGTGGTAAAAAAAATAAAAAGAAAAAAGAAAAGCATTCCATTTTTTTTATCCCTCCCAAAAATATATACAGGTCTATAGGTTATACAGACATGTGCATGTTTTAAAAGGGCAGAGAAGTGAGGACCGCCTGCCTCTCCATGCCGCTCTGCTCTGGGCTGCGTACCACATGTTACATGATGTTTGTGAAAAGTGCCGTCGTGCAGTCTCTCACACGGACGGACAGAAATCCACAACACTGGAGCAGCCTCGTACAGCAGCAGCGTTCAACTTTCTTCATAATCCACATGAGGAATGGATGTTTATTAATACCTTGTGGCATTTTTTTTTTATCCCTCCAAACATACCGTTGTTTCTTTTTTAGATTGGCATAATTCCTGGGGCTAGCTGCCCAGATCACAAATGTCACACGGGTCTTCTTGATTTTTTCACTCTCAAAAAGCACCTGCAATGTAGTGCAATTGAAACTACATTGCAGTGCACATCATGGGGTGATCACTGCTTGCCTCCTGTGAATTGTTTTATTTTAATTTTTGTTTATTTTCTGTTTATTTTATTGCTGATTTTACTCACTGACAAAGTGAAGTGAGTGAGATGAAACAACTTGAAGAAATGTGCCAATCTCAAAAGGAAACATTAAATAATATATATAGCCCGGCCTCTTACTGATAAATTGTTCACTTTGTGATACAAGCACCGAAAAACAAATTAAATGCACACATTTTGTTTGACTTCTGTAAACCTTTTATGTGACAAGAAAGCAGACACTGATGGTGATTTGTCAAATCAAGTCTTACAGTGCTTTTTTTTTGTTATTACTAACATAGAAAATAGAATATTTGACATTTATTTTACTTCTGATTATTACCCTTATTATTTTATTTTATTATTAAAAAAAAATAAAAACAAAAGAGAAACAAAAGTCCACAACCCAAAAAAGGGTCCACACCCGTTGTTTGGGAACCCTAACCCTGAAGAGACATATGGGGAGCGAATGCAAATTGACGGATGTAAATAAAAAAGTACAGTAGGTCCCAGAGTAGGTCAGTAGGTCCTAAAGAAGCCTCTCGAAAAACGTGTCGCTTTTATCTGCTTCGTATCGGTAATGGCTTTAATTCACTGCGTTATAAACTCACAGGTAGGCCTATGTTATGACAGGGCTTCACAAAGTGTCCCCCAGGGGTCCTGGAGGGGCTTCAAGGGGGTCCCCATTGTATACCGTAGGTAGGCAGACTTGTACGGGTCCATTTGGTAACTCTCATCTTGCAAAGAAACACGGCTCCATACGGTGACCCTCCTGAAAAACTGCAACTGCATAATGATAATTCATTGCATAATCTTTTCAAATCGGAGTCCAAAACCAAATATACATTACCAAAAATATACATGACCAAATATATAGCTATGGTCGCAATTAATTTGGGGATATTTGATACGAAAATGTTTGAGAACAACTGTGTTCTTTAACCCATTAAGACCTGGACACTGGACACTAGATATAACCACTTTAACCATTATTTTATACTTTGGCTGTTGAAGAACACAGCTGGTCATCCAGTATAGTATACAGTATACCAACAGGTTCTCACCCCTATTGCGTCATACAACTGACGCGATCTTAAATACCGAATGCTTCTCACCATAGACGCGGACGGATTGCCTAATGTCTCAAGGGTTAGACGCATTGGGTGGTCTAAGAAGAAAGAAAAAAAAGTAGTTCCTGATGCGGGATTCGATACGCTCTGAAGGCTTCTTGGTTTACCAGCCACCCGTCGCTACCGTTCACGCCACTATAAACGACGGAGCGGCGCCGTCTCAGGCGGCGATGACCCCCGTGAGTCGCCACCGAGGCGAGCGATAGCGAGCCGAGTTGCCGCGACGAGCGGTGGGAACGCCGCATGAGCCGACTCAGCCGCGTTACCGAATTACGTGCCGTTATGGACAGAATAGTAAATCTTGACCAGGGGACTGCTTCCGCCTCCGAATGTGGCTCAAAGAAGGGACTACGTTATCATTTCACGTTTTGTCAAAGATAAAAGCACAAAAAAAAAGGTACTTCCCAGTCACTCTCGTTAGCTCAGTCGGTAGAGCATAGAGATACAAATCCATAGACTGGGGTTCGATTCCCCGTGACGGCCGTCAGTGAAAAATCTTCCAGTAAACACATGTCGGCGCATGCGTACTAGGACTCTGTCTCGTCCAAAAACTCTCCGTCTCCGTCGCACCCTAGACGCAATAGTCACTCCCAAAGGAAAGAAAGACACGGCGTCGGGAGGGTGAAGCAAAGGGGGTGAGAATGGGTTGAGTATACACATATGCAGAGTTATTCATTCAGTAGAATTGAAATGGTCCGTTAAAAAGTCAGGGACTTTCTATCCACATTGAGTCAGACCCGAACACAGCCCCACACACACAACACACACTCCTCTAAGCTATCCGTGTGTGAAAGTCAGAGTCTGTACGTAGAACCAACCGTGTGCTGTGAGACCCTCCACATGCTGTCTCGGGACCCCATGGTCTCAATTAGTAGTAGTAGGGATTTTGTATATCTGTTCTTGAGGTTTGGTTTTTTCATAGTTTTCTGTCATTAAACTATGACTATGAATTATTATGATTGTTGTATTTGCAGTAAGTTTCAGTTTCAGCTCATTGAACTGTGTAAGTGCGCATACTCTTAAAGATTGATAGCCCAGTGGCACAAGGCCATTGTTTTGTGTTATCATCTAAACACATATTTTGCTACTTCTCAGACGGATTTTGTCCAAAACTCACACAAATCGGGACAAATTCTGTCTTTGGTCCAAGGAAAAAAGGGAACAAATTTTTTTGGTGGTATGACCTATTGTTCCAGGCCAAGTTAGACAGAGGCAGCTAGGGAGCAGAGGAGTGGGGGCGGGCACATGTCTGTAGGTGAAGACACGGTCGGGCCAACAAACTCACTCTTCAGAGCCTCATTATGCACACAACCCCTGACAACAGAAAAACCACTGTATGTTGAAAAGTTGTGTTTTTCTTTTATCTCAGGAAACATCAAAACAAGAAAGAATAAAATATGTCATAACCCCTTTAACCAGAACTGTATCTAATACCACCAGTTTTCATGGGCCATAACAGATACATTAATAACATCACTATAGTGTTTGTTTTCCTATAGATGTGGTGGAGCCTACATTCAATGTATGCATTCAGTGTATGCACAGGCTGGTTCTGGCTTTGTGGTTTGGGACTTCTGGGGGCCCTGAATGAAGGACTTTCAACAGCACTCACCATGTTGTATCGATTGATTAATGGAAGACTTGTTTCAATTTAGGTCCTTTTTTAACTCATTGTTATAATATTATAATCACCAGACTAGACTCTATTTACAGAGCACAGAAGGCAGACTCAGTTTCCACCCACAGAGTAAAATCACAGTCAGTCAGAGTCCAAGAAAGGAGACCACACCATGTACGTCCGTTTGAAATAATTGTATTAAGAGAATAGGGCAGAGTTCAACGCACAGTACAGCAATTCACCCAGAGTGCCTTCTGCCTATACAAAACATAATTTCACAGATATATAGAGTTACAGAATACATTAGTCACTTTCTGATTGGACAATTAAACATAACAATGGATCATGAGATGGTGTCGTGACTGAGTCTCGTGGACTCAGAAGCCAAGGATGTAGAATGTTTTGGCTTTTTGTTATCCAGTGTCCTGGACACTTTGACATTTCTCTGGTCATTCTCTCTGTACAGACCTAGAGTGGAGACATCTCATCGCGTGGATTAGTAATTAGATCAAAACAAAATAACCTTGACACTTTTAAAACTGACAGTGGTGTCTAACATTAAAATGTAATTCTATATTGATATCAATCAATCCTTATCTCATCAAATCCCCCCTAGACAAGACTTGAAGGAGTTAAAGTGTCAAAGGAATGCTGTCAAAAGGGGCAGACTTGAACTTGAATTAATGGTTCTATCAGCCAAATATCTTCATTAAAGCTTTTCGATAGAAGAGTCAAAGGTATTTAAATCAGAATATCATAATTGAACAACAATAAAGGATTCTCCTAGGGAAACTGAATTTCAGTCTTTGTGGGATGTGTTACTAGACACCTTTACAAACACACTGGTGAAGAAATGTTTTGGTAAGGAATTTATTCCAGGACTTTTTAAGATATCCCCCGACTACCATGCAAGTGGTTTTTACAGTTTTTACTGATAGAAAGGTAACCCTAACGCACTACTTTACAGTTTTCTGCCATACAGTAGTTTACGCGTCGATTAATTGTCACTAAAATTATTACGATTAACAATTGAATTTGTGTTTTTGTTGTTGACAATGACATTTCGGCTTTGAAGTTGCACATGGCAGACATGACACATAACCTAAATATACAAAGAATGGTTGTGAGCTTGTAGATCGGTTATTTCCACTATTTTTGAAAATGTTGAAAATGTGAAATATGACCGAACAATTGCAATTATGTCAAATAATTGCGATTAAACGATTATGTAATAGTTGTGACAGGCCTAACAGTAGCTGCTTGCTGGCTATTTACTGAGTGTGTTTTGAAAGTCCACCCTTTATGTTGGATTCCACCCCACAGACCTTCCTCCCGGTGAAGTGGGTGGCCCCGGAGAGCATCTTTGACAACATGTACACCACTCTGAGCAATGTCTGGTCCTACGGCATCCTCCCGTGGGAGATCTTCTCATTAGGTGAGTGTCTGTCATGCTGCACACTAGGGGTGTAACGATACATTTTAATAGCGATTCGATACATATCACGATACAATTGACGATACGATACATGGACGATATTGGTTAATTCATGGCGATATGATACGATTCGGTTCAATGATTTAAAATCGATATAGTAACTATTTAGCAAAGAAATTAAATCTGTGTGAAAGGTGTGGATAGTGCAGGTTTTTAAGGGAAACATGTATTATTATGGATACTAGAAGCTCGGCGGCCGAACGTCTAGTCGGCGACCTGGCCAACTCGGGAACGATTTAAATTGGGAATGAATGCCCCACCCTTTAATGCAAACCCCATTATACCTGTTGTCATACGACCTGTTTTTACCATCTGTTTGCCTGTGTCCATTTATGCCCATATATGGAGATATATGTCTGTTTGCGTCCATGTCATGCCCATATATGGAGATCCCTGTATCTGTCTGTCTGTGTCCCTTTTATGCCCATATATGGAATCTCTGCCCTTTGGGCAGCCAAGCGTCTAGTCGGGTGCCGGCCTACTCGGGAACAATGTACATAGGGAATGAATGCCCCACCCTTTAATGCAAACCCCATTATAACTGTTGTCATAGGACCCGTTTTGACCATCTGTTTGCCTGGGTCCATTCATGCCCATATATGGATATATCATGCCCATATATGGAGATATCTGTATGTCTGCGTCCATTTTATTACCATATTTGGAGATCTCTGTATCTGTCTGTCTGTGTCCCTTTTATGAAGATCTCTTTAATGTAAACCCCATTATAACTGTTGTCATAGGACCCGTTTTGACCATCTGTTTGCATGGGTCCATTTATGCCCATATATGGATATATCATGCCCATATGGAGATATCTGTATGTCTGCGTCCATTTTATGCCCATATTTGGAGATCTCTGTATCTGTCTGTCTGTGTCCCTTTTACGCCCATATATGATATGGGACCGGCCTACTTGGGAACGATGTAAATAGAGAATGAATGCCCCACCCTTTAACGCAAACCCCATTTATCTGTTTGTCTGCATCCATTTTATGCCCATATATGGATATCTCTGTATCTGTCTGTCTACATCTTGAGCAGTATACGCAGCCTGTTTGCTTTCCACCCGTGGGGAATGATGCCCCTCCGGTTGTTAGGCAATACCCATCATACCCGTGGTTCGGTTACGTCATACTGATGACATTCAATACGTAACCATGGCATTTTTTGTTGACTCATGTGGCGTACGTGATGTCAGAGCCTTTAATGAAGTGATGTCACAATGAGTCAGCGCTTGCGCCGATTTCCTCCGGAACAGCCTGATGTCAACAATCAGCCCAGCATAAGGAGATTCCGAACGTTTCGCACCGGTTCGGGAAAACCGCACGTCGGGTCGGGTCGAGGCCCGGCACTGCACTCCGCGCCGCGGCGGGGAACGCGCGTGCCGATTCTGAAGCCGGTGGGACGAACGGTTCTCGAGATACGCGGATTACAGACAGACAGACACGCAGACATGCAGAGACTTCTCGCATTTATAGATAGATATATATAATATATATATATATATATATATATATAAATAAATGTATGTAATATTATATATATATATATTTTTTTTTACAAAGGTTCAATGTGTCCAAGATTGATTTGAAATTCTCCATGCCAAGCAAGATAAAAAGTAAACACATCATCATCACGCTTCCAGGTGGTTATTACAATTTGGGGCCGATTCTAGTCAAAACAAGACGAACTTGACTCTTTACCATAATTTATATTAAAGACAAAAGCATACAAAATGTATCTAGACAGCATCCGGGCGGCATAGCTCAGGGGTAGAGAAACTGGTATTAGAGCACGAAGGGTATAAATCCCGTAGGGTTCCCAGTTCGAATCCGGGCTCCCCCTGAGTTAATGTCGAAGGGTCCTTGGGCAAGACTCTGAACCCCTAATTGCCTCCGGTGAGTAGGTTGGTGCCTTGCATGGCTTCCTCCGCCACCGGTGTATGAATGTGTGTGTGAATGGGTGAATGTAATGCACAATCTATGTAAAGCGCTTTGGATTAAAAGCGCTATATAAATGCACCATTTACCATTTACCATTTATCCGAAGATTAGCCGTTTGGCAGCCATAATTTGTACATCGCCGAGGTTGCACACACTTAGCGAGTTGCAGGCACACTTAAAATGTAAATGTTCTTTTGTAGTTAAAATTGTTACATTACACAAGTAGTTTGTTAACTAGACTGAGTAACTTAGAACCTGTTCTCTTCTTTGCAATTACACTTTTCCCAATATGGAGTAATATATAATTGAAATGATAAATAACAGTTCTAATGCCTTGAAACAGTTCTAATGCCTTAATGTTGTTATTTAGCCCCTAATTATGTTTATATTTTAGGTATTTTCAGCAATTGGATAATCATGTTTTGGTTGGTACCGGTAGATCACCTTGAGCTGCCAATTTTAAAGTAGATCTCAAGTCAAAAAAGTGTGGGCACCCCTGCTATAGCCTATACATGTCAGTCTAACTAGTGTGGTTCAGGGACAGGGATCTCCATATATGGGCATAAAAGGGATTGTATGATGTCAGACGTCATAGGACTTTCACATAACGAGTACATGCTTACTCACGTAAGTGAGTAAGCATGCCTGGGGTCTCACAGCACACGATTGGTTGACTCCAACTTTTGCACATGGATAGCTCTGATTTTGCCTATGTTCTTAGCTGCTTCCCCTGAAGTTGAGAGCAGTGATAGCTGAGTGGTTAGTGTCCATACCTAGGACTCCGGAGGTCCCAGAGGTCGCAGGTACGATTCCCTGCTCCAGCTATCACTGCTCCCCTCTCCCCCGCGCTCCTTGTGGGCAGCACTGGGTTCAGCTGGGTTAAGCTGGAAAACTGAATTTCCCTTGTGGGATGACATAGGTAAATTCTTTCTTTTCTTTTTTCAGTTTCTGTACTTGCACTTGTAGAACCGCCGATCCAGCCAATATGCCCATATCTCCATATACATGGATCTCTATATTTATCAGGGTTCTCCATATATGGGTAACTGGTCTGATATATGCCCATGCATGGAGATCCCTGAAGGGTGAGGTCGTGCCAATTCTTGGCTTTCTGGCCAGTTGCCCTTAACACATACGGTGCCCTAGATGGCGCCAGAGCCCCACCTCTAAGTGCCCAAATCCATCTCCATTGTATTACGCAACTTCCCAGTGCGTGCGTGTGCGTGTGATGATGTTTGCATGTCACATGACCGTAGACAGGATGTTGTGAGAAATCATCCTGTGTAGCCTAGGACAGGATCTCCATATATGGGCATAGAATGGACAAGGATGTAATTAATGTGCAAGTGTGATCTGGGACTGCCCATATATGGGCATGTTAGAACATGCCTATGGCCATTCCCAGATATGTCCTTAATATTGTTGACACTGGGACAGGGTTCTCCATATATGGGCATAAAACGGACAAGGATGTACGAAAGAAGAAGGAGAATTTGCAAGTGTGATCTGGGAATGCCCAATTATGGGCATGTTCTGACATCACATTGTCGACTATATATGGGCATAAAATATAAGGGCATAGAAGGTACATCAAGCCAGAGCGTAAGGTCAGAGCAGCATACCCTTTCTGTTAAGAGTGGTTCCCCTGACATCACAGTGACATCAGAGCATAATGTCAGAGTGATGTCACAGTGACAAGGGAAAGAATAGACTGTAAAAATGTGTACGGACTGAAGGACTGAACAGACAGAAAGACAGACAGACGGAGACAAGCTGCAACATTTCTCATGGTATACTGTGACCTTCGGTCGCAATTAATAAAGGATCAACAAAAGTCCATATATGGGCATTCCCAGATGATGCCCTGTTAGGGGAACCACACTAACATAATCCATATATGACCAATACAGATGGCCAAGACAGATAAGGGCGAGGTTGCGCCATCGCCCTTTTCACCCTTAGGCGTCGTACTGGTAATATAGTTGTGTAATCACGTCTCCCTGTCTTTCAGAGGAGGATAAGTCCAGAATGGTGATGGGGAAACAGGAGTGGACTGCAGGGATCCTATTGATTCTCATCATCTTTTTCTACTGGAAAAAGAAGCAAACTGGTAAGACTTGAACTGATCTACGATATATCATCTTATTTTCCTCCCTGTCACCTGCATGTCCTCTGTGTGTATGCCCCTCCCCATTCGCTCATACTAGGACATGGCGTGTAGGCATAAGAATAAGCTTCCTCGCTTTTTTCCAGTTGCACATTATGTTTAATCAAACTACAACAAGTTTACCTCAGTTTGGGATTTGTTCTGTGTTTGCGATTATCAGCACAATGAGCACACATCATAGAGTTGCATGCTGCGTGCGTCAGAGAAAGTGCACGTCAGAGAGACATTACTTCAATTTGGTGTCGGACTCTTGCTTATGATATTGCAGAACGACATACCTCCACCCAGTGCTTGCTGCTCCAGGCACATGCTTCACGTTTCTCCTTCTCGTCCTCGTACAGCCGGTAGAGGGCATAGGCATGCAGGATTTCCTTTCCAGATTTATGTTCCACTGTGTAACGGTAGTTCTGAAATTCAAGAAACCAGCGTGTTATCCAATCATTTTTATCCTTATTCCTAGACATCCACTTGAGTGGGGCATGGTCGGTAAGGAGCGTAAACTGGCATCCCCATAGTACCGCAAGTGATGAATAGCCCATTTTACCACGAGCGCCTCCTTTTCTACTGTGGAATAATTAATTTCATGCTTTAATAACTTCCTACTGATATACATTATAGGGTGTTCATTACCGTCAAATATTTGTGCCAACACTGCGCCCACCCCGGTACCTGACGCATCTGTGTGCAGTATGAACGGTCTAGAGAAGTCGGGTACCTTAAGCATCGGTTCCTCACAGAGGTTGAGTTTGAATGCACAGAACACCTGCTCCGCTTAAAGGGGAAGACCACCCATTTTCAATACTGAAATATGTCATTAATATACCTTAGAGGAGTTGTGTGGAAATAGAAAAAAGTTCCCCCTCTTCTGTGTTGCCTAGAACTGGAGGATTGATTTTGGGGTTTGTATTGTAAAGTACAACTTGATGACATCACACATTGTACTTTACAATACAAACCCCAAAATCAATCCTCCAGTTGTAGGCAACACAGAAGGGGGGGAACTTTTTTTCTATTTCCACACAACTCCTCTAAGGTATATTAATGACATATTTCAATATTGAAAATGGGTGGTATCCCCCTTTAAGGTGCCCAGCAGACGTGGTGCGGGAGCCTCTGTCTCATCAGGTCGAACAGGGGTGCTGCCACAGTAGAGAAGTTATTCATGAACTTTAGATAATATGACAGAAGGCAAAGGAATGATTTCTGCTGCTTTTTGGTGAGGGGTTTGGGCCAATCACGGATGCGCTCCACTTTGCGGACCTCTGGCTTCACGCAGCCGCGTCCAATGGTGAACCCCAGGTAGTCTGTTTCATCCAGACCCAACCAGCATTACCCACATAATTAACATTTCCATCGAACAGGGCCATGTCCCCCTGGACTTCAAACGAGCAAAAGTAACGCCCCTGCATAAAAAAGGTAGCAAACTAGACCCTGGAAACTACCACCCCGTTTCCATTCTTAGCTCCATATCCAAAGTCATGGAGAAAATACTCTACGAACAGATTGCAAGATATCTCGATGAGAATACCGTAAATCACCAATTAGTAGCCCGGGCGTTTATTTCGCAAAATGGGGTCGGACCCCGGGCGCTTAAAAGAGATCAGGCGGCTATTGGTAACAGGCTTTTATTTACCATTATTAACCATTAATTGGTTACTTTTCTCAAACTATAAGGCTAACAATATGGCAAGGTTTATATTTTACCCCAATAAATTCATCCATAATGAAGGTCACATGCGTGTTTGCAGATGTACTGTAACTGTATGTGCAAATGTGCACCCAACTAATACAATTTCATGTTATGGATGGACTTTCCTTTCCTCTTTATCACAGATACAAACTGTTCCTGTTTTTTAGGGATGTTCCTAGCGCTTAATTTCACTGATGTGTACACAACATCTTTGGAAACAAAAATAGACCTATTCAATCCAAAAATTAATTGATTAATTTATTTATTGGAATTATATAGAGCCCAAACTGAGCACATTTATCTATCTATTAGGACAAATCTCGTTTGAAAAAAATATCAAGGGTATATGAAAGCCTTTTAAAAATGTTTATAGGCCTACAATTGGAATCTGCTCCAAAATAAGTCATTACATCAGCCAGCTAAAGATGCATCTAGGTTAAATACCAATTAACTCCAGCGCACCGCAGCTGGACAGACTCTGGACTGGTCTGAAGCATATGCAACCAAGTGACCAGCTCAGCACTCCTCAATGTTACTTTAATCCATAATGTAGCCTATGCAATTCTCAGCCAACACCAACTTTTGATTAAGCCTCCATGGTCTCACCTCAAAATAGTGGATTATTTAAATCTTCAAATAACCGGATCACAACGAGGCAGCGCAGCGGGCATGTAAACTACTCGAGGTAACGATTGATTGACATCCAGTAGCAGAGATTTCTACATCATGATCCTTTGGCCATCAAAGTATTCACACACAGTTTAGGCTAAGCCTTAGCAACTTTTCAGAAGTAGCCTATCAAATGATTCTTAACAGAGGGAGCAGTAGACTGCCTGCCTGTATTCCCTGCCTGGTACCGGTGCGTGCACTGAGCGAGCGCGGTGCGTTGCGCGTCGCGACGTGCTGTGAGCTTGTAGATTTGCTGTTTTCAGTGCACCACTGCCATGCAACATAAATGACCAGTTAAAGAGGTTGATGATAATCAACTTGATGATTATCAGGTATTATGATTATACTAGGAGGAAGATTTTTTCCAAAAAAGTATACAGAAAGAGTTAGAATTGGGTTTTTATGTGGACACACCCCCGGTTCATTAAGTATGCATGGATGGCATGGTGGGTGGTGACCCAGCTGATATAGCCACACCCCACAGTGTTGGGTGAATGGCAATCTGAGTTCCCAGAGGTTCTTTTTTTCGCCACTAGGGGGGCGAGAAGAACCTCTGGGCCAAAACTATGATATTCCTGGGCAGGAAGTTGTCCCAGGCTCAGAATCTGAGCTGGGACAATACAGGAAGTAGAGCCCTGTGCAAACCTTCAAAACATTCAGAACAGAAACCAACCAAAAACACTACAACAATCTGCAGCCCATGTTTCAAGGTGAATCCTACCAGACTAGGTGAATGGTAAATAGGGGAGGAGTTGATTCTGTGATGTCATCTTATCTGTGTTTTTTAACTGACACTTTTCACCACAAGGTGGCAGCCTCCAAGAGAAAACAAACGAATACTAAGAGAATACATCATTTCTAAAAAAAAAAACACATAAGGGGGTCTAATGAAGTACTTTCAACCTCCTAGACACATGAAAAACAGAAAAAGTACAAAACTATGGGACCACCTCTTTAAGTTAAATAAATAGCAAATAATACCAAACAACCAAACAAAGATAACATGAATGGCAAATAATGTCCCGGGCTGTTACATAAAACCAAATCAAGATAATATTAATTGCAATTAAGTGCCCGGGCGATTAAACGAACCTGGCGCTTATTTGAGACAGGCGTTTATTGCGCAAAATGGGGTCGGACCCCCGGGGGATATATGAGACCCGGCGGCAGTTTGCCACCGGGCGATTAATTGGTGATTTACGGTAATCTGATTTACGAGTCCCAATCTGGATTCAGAAAATGCCATTCCACTGACACATGCCTTCTCTATTTGACTGACCAAATCAAACGCGACTCTCTTCCCAAAACAAAGTGTGTGATAGAGGCTGGCACCGCCAGGCTAATAGGATTCCTCTATCACGCCCAGGGCCAACATGTTTTGTACCTCCGCTTTAATAGCTGGGCGGCGAGCCTTGGGGATGCGATTCGGCCCGAGTTATTCCCAATGTCCGCACTTGCCACTGCCCGAGTTGCCCGAGTTGGCAGCCATTTTGAAAAAAAAAATCAACCTCCTTCTAACTACTAGGCATGATCGCGATCACGAAATTGCATGTTTGACCCCCATACCAACCCCATCTTTCAAACATGGCAGCCATTTTTGTTTACAAATGAAGAAAACATAATGGCTGCTATCTCATGAATGCCTGAACGGATTTCCAAGCGGATTTCTTTGTTTGAAAGCTGTGAACAGCATGCACACACGTGGTGCATGATCTAGGCATGGGCGTGCATGATTCGTGCACTATGAATTACATGGAAGTCTATGGAGACCGGTGGCAGTCTGGAACTTCAAAGAGATTTTAAGGTGGCAAGCATAATTTATTGCTGGGCTCCAGTGTTGCGATTATAGAGGCGGGCCTGCTCTTTTTGGGCCTGTGCCATATGTTTGCAAACCAGGGGCCAAATATTCCTCCCTCGGGCCTGGAGCTGCTCTACTTGCTCTATGACACTACGGTGGGCTCGTCCTCCCAGGCCTCTTTGGCCAAATCGAGAAGGCCGCGGGCCTCCTCCCATACAGCAACTCAAACAGAGAGAACCCAGTGGATGCTTGCGGTACTCGTGAGGGACAGCCTTGGCTGTAGCGGTGCGCAGAGGTATTGCCTCTGGGAAACGAGTGGCATAATCCAATATGACTAGAATATAGCGGTGCCCGTGCGCTGACTATATCTAGAGCAATGCGGGAGAATGGTGTCTGGCAGCGGGATTAGCGGGCTGCGCTGTACAGACACTGGACATGACAGGGTTCTCCATATATGGGCATAAAGAAGAAGAATTTGCTAGTGTGATCTGGGCATAGAAGGGACATCAAGCCAGAGCGTGCGGTCAGAGCAGCAAACTCATTCTGTTAAGAGTGGTTCCCCTTACATCACAGTGACATCAGAGCATGATGTCAGAGTGATGTCACAGTGACAAAGGAACCAATAGCCTGTAGAAATGTGTACGGACTGAAGGACTGAACAGAAAGACAGACAAAGACAAGCTGCAACAAAGATGTACTGGAGACCGTATGCAACGGTCAATAACTATTATGTCGATAAATGGGGGTCTCCCTCCAAGGACGATGATACACGAAAGAAGAAGAAGCTCGGCTTTCCTTATTTTCTTTTTCCATTTTTACGCGTTCTTTCACTGCACTAGCGCCATTAATGCTCCATATTGTGTTTTGGTGGGGATCAAAGAATACTACCCGTATTCTCAACCATTTGTGGTGAATGATCCGAAACAAGAACACAACACAGAGTAACAATGCAAAGCCAAATGGTGAATTTATTTAGAATAGGGGTTGACACAGGTAGGGATATGCTGTCATCAAATAAGTCATCACAATCGATAGCCATTTACCCTTGCTAAACTGAACCTCGGCTGGACGTGATTATAATAATCACCTAGCCGAACTAATCGAGGAGTAGAGCATGCAGTCACCAATAACTGCCTACCATCGGAGACGACATTCCAGAAGACCTGGAATCTCGAAGACGGCATTCAAAGGAGAATTGCCAAAACTCAGATAGAAGCTTAAGACAGCCTATTTTTAAGGCCTTGTATGGCCATCTACCACAGGTAAGGAAGTTAGTGTGTTTAGGAGTGAGATTATAAACAGTAATCAACAGCTACCTATCCACAGCTAGACCTGACCATAGGATCAGAAGTAAGTGTTAAGTGAAGATTAATAATCTACTACGGCTAGACCTGATCTTCTAGAAGTGACAGAGATCACCCAGTAATCCCCACCGAGAGTAGAAGCTTCCATTGAGATATTCGCCTTGAAGACCAAGCAGAAAAGCTGCCAAGGTGCAAGATAGGCTAAAAACTGCGTATCTTTTGAATCTTCACATCTAAAAGGACTCAAATATTCGTTCAAGATCCAAAAGAGATCAACTGACCTTAGTGTGCTTTCCTAGTGTGTTTACGTAGTGTATTTGCGGTTTGTATCCCAAGTACTTACCTAGTTAGCTTACGGTTTACGTAGTGTAATTATGTAGTGTTGTACGTGCGCAAGAGTTTCCGTTAGCCTGTATTTACCGGCCATTGACCGGTTAAATGTTTAATTGGCCGATAATTATGAAGTACACCCAGTGGCGGTCCTAGGCTGTATGGCACCCTGAGCGAACCAGCAGTGTAGAGGGTTGGCTATAATGATCTGAGAATATATCTACTGTATAACAGGCTAGAGTTGATCTTACGTTTGCAGGGCGGCACTCGCAACCTAGTAGCAGGCCAGCGGCACTTTTTTTTTCTTCTCATCGTCGTCGGTGTCGCATGACGCCCCCGCAAATTGACACCCATGGCAACGGCCTTGCTCGCCACCCCCACTGACATGGCTATTCCCCAAAGTGTGGCAAGTAACTAGTGCCGCACCATTTACGCCACCCCCGCAATATATACATCAAAACGTGCGGCTCGGCCGGGAATGGTAGGCTATTACTTTTCTTTCTGATCCCCGTTACCATGGCGACGTAATTGGCAAAAAACGACTTATAATGGGACAATGCAAAAATTCACATTCAAGTATTTTTCTCTCGCAAACCATAGAGGCTACAGTTTCAAACCTCGGAGAGGAGATTCATAATGATTTTAAGAATGAATCGAAAAATTATTACATCACTCGGCCTCATGGTGGTGCTATAATGGCCCACTTTACGTTTTGCCCCGTAACTCTAGAACCCTAGATCGGAAAATTAAAATTCTGGATTCCTTGGGTCAAGACGCATCTCCCCATATAGGCCACGCTCATTTGCGCCAGGAAAGATTTTCCGCCATCTTGAATTTTCTCCAAAACACATCTTTTGCTCCTTGTCCTACATTTTCTTCAAATGTCCGCTAACCCATCAAAGGACTTAAAGATGGGTGCTTCTTTACGCAAAACATCCACATTCCAGTCGCCCAAAATGTGATACTCAGTACCGTCCACCTTTGCTAAGCTCTCATCAAACAGCTCAAAGAAATCATTCTGATCAGGTGGTCTACAGACAGCGCATATTAGTATTTTTTTTGCATGTTCGAAGATTACCTCAATCCATACAGTTTCAAGAGAACTGTGGTGTAAGTCTGGATGGGGGATAAAATTGACATCATTAAGTACATACATGCAAACTCCGCCTCTCCTCCTGTTTCTATCATTCCTGATTGCAGTGTAGTTGGCAATTTCAATGTTGGCATCTGTAAACAAGTCATCAAGTTTAGTTTCAGAGAAGGATATAATTTTTACCTTACCGTCATGAAACATTCCCTAAATTTGCTCCAGTTTTTCGGGATTCAAGCTATTGATATTTAAATGAACTAGATGAAGTCCTGGTTTCGCAAAAACAGAGTGCATGTTCTCGGTGGTGATCGAGCCAACGTCGGAGCTGGGGGAGGGGGGTTCTTTGTCCATGGCCGAGACAGGAATGTCTGTCGGGGGGGGGAGGTGGTCGTCGCTGTCCGGTTGTAGTTGAGTCTGAAGTGGGGGAGCGCTGGGGGTGGGGGGAGGTCAAGTTCCTTTGTTGTCTGAAAACCCAAACAAAAAGAGATCCAGGATCTCTCGTCGGCGCAGGGGGTCGAGGTGGCGGCGCAGGTTGTTTCGAAGCCAAGGTATGCCGCCAGCCACGATTGATTACGATCCTTGGGGGGTGGGAGGGCCAGTGGGGGGACATCCGGGTCGATGGTAATCCCCGGGGATCCGTTGGGGTCCAGTGTCGGGTTGATGTTGTTGTCTTCGCGTCGAGCTGTTCCCGCGGTGATGTTGCCATCGGGGTCCACAGGCTCGGCCGCGGGTGCGACCACCAAGTGTTCTCCGGGGGTCCGTGAATCAGGGGTGTCACGGTTGGGGTCCAGTGTCTCGGGCTCGGCGACGGCGACATAGTTGTCCTCGCTTTGAGCTGTTACCGCGGTGATGTCGGGGTCCAGAGACTCGGCTGCGGGGTGCGACCGCCGAGTTTTCGCGGGTGGTCCGTGAGTCGGGGGGTCCCTCGAAGATCCGTAGGTCCGCGGAGGCGTCCGCCGAGCGATCGTCGGGGGTCCGTTGGTCAGGACAGCTGGAGTGGTCTGTTGCTGGCCCCACGGGATCCATGAGTGAAGAGCTAGCTATGTTAGGAACAATAGCTTCGCTGGTCAATGATGTTGGATCCACCGTCGTCAAACCAACAGCAGTGGCGAAAACAGCTAGTTTTCGGGTCATCTGTCGGGTTACCACTGGCCCTGGATTTAATTCTACGTCTCCTGATAGTAGCAATAATAACAGAGGTCTACTCATTATATTACCAATCAGGGGTTTGTCTTTTCGGCTCCGGTTAGCTGCAAGCATCGATTGAATCACATTCGATCCAAAACTTGGATGTTTTGCTGTTGTTGTTTTGCCAAGAAGGTAGAAATCGCTGTGCTTTTCGTCCATTACGTCCATTTCCCATACTGGTTTCTCGTATTCCAAAGGAGT
The DNA here is from genome assembly GCF_963921795.1 of Nannobrachium achirus. Taxonomy (NCBI): domain Eukaryota; kingdom Metazoa; phylum Chordata; class Actinopteri; order Myctophiformes; family Myctophidae; genus Nannobrachium; species Nannobrachium achirus. The sequence continues at coordinate 10,216,523 of NC_137813.1, read as the reverse complement.
TAGGATCTGTGGTGATTTGTATAAATCCGTAATCCATACTAGAAATAGTAGAAAGTATAGGATAAACCAAGCCTTTATTGTTTTGGTAGAGTGAGAGCGATAAGAGGTGCGACTGTCCATGGCAACGTCAGCATACAGTGTCTGTCAAAGCCCCAGTAGCCTACGTTACTATAGTAACCCGACACTGCACAGATCAACAAGCTCAGAACGCGTCTCATCGCAACGTGTTGCGAGCTTGTAGATCTGCTACTTTCGAAGCGAGACCCACTGTGCTGTACGGGGAAGTATAACTCAAAGCGGCAAATTTAAGGGCCGACGATATGAATATTTAAGTGTGCCTGCTATGCAATAGCAAAACACTTATTGTAATCCGCCATACTTAATAATAATAATAATAACTAGAAAAGAAAATTTCAAAGAAATTTTAAGTGTGCCTGCAGCTCGCTAAGTCTGTGCAACCTTGTGTAGCGGTTGGTGTTAGCATTAGCGTTATTAACATTAGCATTTTTTTGCATAAACGTTAACATTATTGTTCTTCATATGACACCACCCACATGTCTGTACGACAAACGGTTCACGAGAAAACGGGTCACTTCCTGTTTGGTGAGGGGCACTTCCTGTTTGGCGAAATAGGCCCCAATTAAGTTTAAGGACTCTTAATCTTGTCATTTGACGCAACCCGCGTGTCTGTATGACAAACGGTTCACGAGATCAAGGGTCACTTCCTGTTTGGTGAGGGGCACTTCCTGTTTGGCGAAATAGGCCCCAATTAAGGTCATGGACGATTAATGAATTAAAGCTGCAAGCAGCGATGACCGGGCCCTCGCAGCTCTACCCACGTCACAAGGCCAGCAGCCAATCAGAAACCAAACAGGAAGTCAGCCATTTCGACTAATTAGTGGCGTTTTGGCGCATTTTTGGCCGTTATCACGGGTCGCACTTTAACGACAGTTTTGTGAGAAAAAAAAAAGTTTTTTGAGAAAAAAAAAAGTTTTTTGAGAAAAAAAAAGTTTTTTGAGAAAAAAGCATTTTTTTGAGGAAAAAAAAAAATTTGAGAAAAAAAAATTGAGAAAAAAAAATGTGAGAAAAAAAAAAGTTTTTTGAGAAAAAAAAAGTTTTTTGAGAAAAAAAAAGTTTTTTGAGGAAAAAAAAAAATTTGAGAAAAAAAAATTGAGAAAAAAAAATGTGAGAAAAAAAAAATTGAGAAAAAAAAATTTTGAGAAAAAAAATGTTTTGAGAAAAAAAAATTGAGAAAAAAAAATGTGAGAAAAAAAAAATTTTGAGAAAAAAACATTTTTGAGAAAAAAACATTTTTGAGAAAAAAAAAATTTGAGAAAAAAAAATTTGAGAAAAAAAAATTTGAGAAAAAAAATTTTTTGAGAAAAAAAATTTTTTGAGAAAAAAAAATTTGAGAAAAAAAAAATTTGAGAAAAAAAAAAATTATGACACCAGCCGCGAGTCTGTGCGACAAACGGTTCATGAGTTATAGAGGCACTTCCTGTTACAGAGGGGGCGGGGCTTAATCAATTACAGCTCATCCCTATTGGCCGGAAAAAGACCAAAGTTGTGTGTGCATTTTAAAGTTTAAATCACGTTGCTAGGCAAAAGTATGGCAGAGTTATGTGGCGCCAAAGTTTCTGGTTTTTTTTCGGAGTCCCCCATTCTAAGTCAATGGGGTTTTTGGGCGTCGTTTTTTGCGAATTACGTCGCAATCGTATCGCGGATCGGAAAGAAAAGTAATAGCACACCATTCCCGGCCGAGCCGCACGTTTTGATGTGTATATTGCGGGGGTGGCGTAAATCGTGCGGCAGTTATTACGTGCCGAAATTTCCCCCATTCTAAGTGAATGGGGTTTTTTGGCGTCGTTTTTTGCGAATTACGTCGCAATGGTAACGCGGATCGGAAAGAAAAGTAATAGCACACCATTCCCGGCCGAGCCGCACGTTTTGATGTATATATTGCGGCGGTGGCGTAAATTGTGCGGCAGTTATTACGAGCAGAAATTTGCAAGAACATTACTTACTGACTGACTGACTGACTGACTGACTGACTTAAGTATGGCGGATTACAATAAGTGTTCTGCTATTGCATAGCAGGCACACTTAATAATAATGATCCCACAAATTTCGGCACGTAATAAGTGCCGCACAATTTACGCCACCACCGCAATATATACATCAAAACGTGCGGCTCGGCCGGGAATGGTGTGCTATTACTTTTCTTTCCGATCCGCGTTACCATTGCGACGTAATTCGCAAAAAACGACGCCAAAAAACCCCATTCACTTAGAATGGGGGAAATTTCGGCACGTAATAACTGCCGCACGATTTACGCCACCCCCGCAATATACACATCAAAACGTGCGGCTCGGCCGGGAATGGTGTGCTATTACTTTTCTTTCCGATCCGCGATACGATTGCGATGTAATTCGCAAAAAACGACGCCCAAAAACCCCATTGACTTAGAATGGGGGACTCCGAAAAAAAAACGAAACTTTGGCGCCACATAACTCTGCCATACTTTTGCCTAGCAACGTGATTTAAACTTTAAAATGCACACACAACTTTGGTCTTTTTCCGGCCAATAGGGATGAGCTGTAATTGATTAAGCCCCGCCCCCTCTGTAACAGGAAGTGCCTCTATAACTCATGAACCTTTTGTCGTACAGACTCGCGGCTGGTGTCATACATTTTTTTTTTCTCAAAATTTTTTTTTCTCAAAAATTTTTTTTTCTCAAAAATTTTTTTTTCTCAAAATTTTTTTTTCTCAATTTTTTTTCTCAAAAATTTTTTTTTCTCAATTTTTTTTTTCTCAAATTTTTTTTTTCTCAAAATTTTTTTTTTCTCAAAATTTTTTTTTCTCAAAATTTTTTTTTCTCAAAATTTATTTTTCTCAAAAATTTTTTTTCTCAACATTTTTTTTTCTCAAAATTTTTTTTTCTCAAAATTTTTTTTTTCTCAATTTTTTTTTTCTCAAACATTTTTTTTTCTCAAATTTTTTTTTTCTCAAAACATTTTTTTTTCTCAAATTTTTTTTTCTCAAAAATTTTTTTTTTCTCAATTTTTTTTCTCAAATTTTTTTTTCTCAATTTTTTTTTCTCAAATATTTTTTTCTCAATTTTTTTTTCTCAAAACATTTTTTTTCTCAATTTTTTTTTCTCAAAATTTTTTTTCTCAATTTTTTTTTCTTAAATTTTTTCTCAATTTCTTTTTCCTCAAAAAAATGTTTTTTTTCTCAAAAAACTTTTTTTTTTTCTCAAAAAACTTTTTTTTCCTCACAAAACTGTCGTTAAAGTGCGACCCGTGATAACGGCCAAAAATGCGCCAAAACGCCACTAATTAGTCGAAATGGCTGACTTCCTGACAAGATTAAGAGTCCTTAAACTTAATTGGGGCCTATTTCGCCAAACAGGAAGTGCCCCTCACCAAACAGGAAGTGACCCGTTTTCTCGTGAACCGTTTGTTGTACAGACATGTGGGTGGTGTCATATGAAGAACAATAATGTTAACGTTTATGCAAAAAAATGCTAATGTTAATAACGCTAATGCTAACACCAACCGCTACACAAGGTTGCACAGACTTAGCGAGCTGCAGGCACACTTAAAATTTCTTAGAAATTTTCTTTTCTAGTTTGGTTTATCGCCGGACCCTAATTAATAGATGCGGTAATTACCGCAATACCGTCGGTAATGGGAAGACGAAAACCGCAGTGAAAAAATGTCGATACCAACACAGCCCTAGCTGTTACTGTATCTCACTGATTGAAACCGATGTTTGCTACTCGCAGTGCTTATCGCAGCCCAGTCTGCGATAGAGCCAAATAGCAGCATTAATTCGCAAAAAACGACGCCCAAAAACCCCATTGACTTAGAATGGGGGACTCCGAAAAAAAAACGAAACTTTGGCGCCACATAACTCTGCCATACTTTTGCCTAGCAACGTGATTTAAACTTTAAAATGCACACACAACTTTGGTCTTTTTCCGGCCAATAGGGATGAGCTGTAATTGATTAAGCCCCGCCCCCTCTGTAACAGGAAGTGCCTCTATAACTCATGAACCTTTTGTCGTACAGACTCGCGGCTGGTGTCATACATTTTTTTTTTCTCAAAATTTTTTTTTCTCAAAAATTTTTTTTTCTCAAAAATTTTTTTTTCTCAAAATTTTTTTTTCTCAATTTTTTTTCTCAAAAATTTTTTTTTCTCAATTTTTTTTTTCTCAAATTTTTTTTTTCTCAAAATTTTTTTTTTCTCAAAATTTTTTTTTCTCAAAATTTATTTTTCTCAAAATTTATTTTTCTCAAAAAAATTTTTTCTCAACATTTTTTTTTCTCAAAATTTTTTTTTCTCAAAATTTTTTTTTTCTCAATTTTTTTTTTCTCAAACATTTTTTTTTCTCAAATTTTTTTTTTCTCAAAACATTTTTTTTTTCTCAAATTTTTTTTTCTCAAAAATTTTTTTTTTCTCAAAAATTTTTTTTTTCTCAATTTTTTTTCTCAAATTTTTTTTTCTCAATTTTTTTTTCTCAAATATTTTTTTCTCAATTTTTTTTTCTCAAAACATTTTTTTTCTCAATTTTTTTTTCTCAAAATTTTTTTTCTCAATTTTTTTTTCTTAAATTTTTTCTCAATTTCTTTTTCCTCAAAAAAATGTTTTTTTTCTCAAAAAACTTTTTTTTTTTCTCAAAAAACTTTTTTTTCCTCACAAAACTGTCGTTAAAGTGCGACCCGTGATAACGGCCAAAAATGCGCCAAAACGCCACTAATTAGTCGAAATGGCTGACTTCCTGACAAGATTAAGAGTCCTTAAACTTAATTGGGGCCTATTTCGCCAAACAGGAAGTGCCCCTCACCAAACAGGAAGTGACCCGTTTTCTCGTGAACCGTTTGTTGTACAGACATGTGGGTGGTGTCATATGAAGAACAATAATGTTAACGTTTATGCAAAAAAATGCTAATGTTAATAACGCTAATGCTAACACCAACCGCTACACAAGGTTGCACAGACTTAGCGAGCTGCAGGCACACTTAAAATTTCTTAGAAATTTTCTTTTCTAGTTTGGTTTATCGCCGGACCCTAATTAATAGATGCGGTAATTACCGCAATACCGTCGGTAATGGGAAGACGAAAACCGCAGTGAAAAAATGTCGATACCAACACAGCCCTAGCTGTTACTGTATCTCACTGATTGAAACCGATGTTTGCTACTCGCAGTGCTTATCGCAGCCCAGTCTGCGATAGAGCCAAATAGCAGCATTAGTCCTCAACCTATGGTTCAGACTGAAATGTCAACATGCCATGTTAGAACGTCTGGTCCAGGGACCAGAGAAACTAGGCAAAAAGTTACCCTAAAATCACTGCAAAGACCCCGATGGAAACAAGACTGCAAGAACTTTGTGGATGTAATCCTTTTAGACTATATGATTTTCTACATGTCTGTCTTCTGTCTGCAAGCAAACATGTTTTGGACTTTATTTTATTTTTTTATTATAATTTTTACATAAATCTTGTTATAGTCATAGTGATCAGTTTGAATGGCCCTCTGAGTGACTATCAACACATCCTGTCACAATAATGACAAAACCTCAGTAGCTGTATAGACTACCTCTGTGACAACTGTCACTGTCACAGATACACAATACTCAGAGTATTTCATATCTGTTTGTTGGAAACCTCATACGGTCTGTATGTCCAAAACTTGTCAGGATTCAAATTAAAAAAGCATACTTTTGATGCTTTTGTGTGACACTGATGTACTGCCCTACAAAGACCAAAATGCAGTAACTATTTATTTTCTTTCTTTCTTTTTTCTTGTTCTTTTTGGAGCTGTGTGGAGCTCCCTATACGTGGCCGTGTGTGTGGGTCTGTCTGTCTGTCTGTTTGTCTGTTTGTCTGTCTGTCTGTCTCCGGGTATGTAGCCTGCAGTAACCTTTTCTGGCCACACATGTTAAGGGAGGGGCGCTGTTGTTTACTGATGAATGGGTTTAAAAGTGTTTCAACTGGTCAGCTAATGAGATATCAGCATATAAGTGGTATTAAACTAATATCAAATATCTGTTCTTGAGTTAATTGTTCATCCCTCCAAATCACAGAGGCTAATTTGACCTTTATGTGTCCAAAAACCTATAATGCACCTTGGCGTTTAGGGCAGTGTAGAATAATCAAGTAGGGTGTTCATTTTGCAAAAAAATAAATAAATAAACACTGCCCGACAACAGAAATGTCCTGGTCTTGAAAACACGGCAGAGCCACAATGTTGCCAGGCAGATTGATTGGTCAGATTACTGAGTGGGCGGGGTCTGGTTTTCATGGATGGGAACTTGTGTGTTCCATTTGTACCTTCACGTTCATTACATTTAAACAAACTTTGTTTAATGTCGCTTGTAAATATCTTCTGAGAGAGAGAGAAAAATAATTGGGGCAATAACCTGTAAAGCGTTTTCCCTGGATTCCTGGGATCATGACACAACTTCCCCAGCCATTTCTGCTCTCAAGATTTTCCGTCATTTTGTGTTATCATCTAAACACATATGTTGCTACTTCTCAGACAGATTTTGTCCAAAACTCACACAAATCGGGACAAACTCTGTCTTTGGTCCAAGGAAAACAGGGATTTTCTTTGGTGGTATGACTTTGGCCAAGGTACAGGCCAAAAAGTGAATAACATCTAATTTTGGATCGACCACCAAACTCTAACCCAAACCCTAATCCTAACCTCAGTAAAACTATGCCTAACTCTAAACCTAACCCTAAACCTATCCTCAGTAACCGTGACGCGGGTGATTATCTAACGTGCCGACGCTCGCGGGTGATTATCTAACCTGCCGACGCTGTTCGACCCAACGGGAGTTCGACCTATGTAGTCCTTGGGCTAGACGAAATATCGGTACCGCTGAGTGTGCAAAACCTTACCTATACTAAATTGTTTTTAGGGTCAATATAAGTAAATTAAAATGTGATAGACTTTCCATAGGAGTAGCTTTTTATATTTTCTTGCCATTTTCTTATTTTCCTCTATAGGCGGATTTTCATTCATGCATATCTTGGTATTGGCTCATGTTCAGGACATATTGCAAAGTTTTATATTATATGTTTGTTATTATTTTTAAGGGGACACTTCAAAACACAAAAACTAGAATACAGACATGACCCTAAGGATTCAGGAAATGTATAATTTACCCACAGTATTTCATTCTACGGTGGTAATTTTCAGCCTTAACTTAAACAAGCACTTTTTATTAGAAAAAGACAGGTCAATATGCCTATATGAAAGAATACCACTAAACCTCCAACAATGATACAAAAGGATTTCAATTGATTCTGGTACCTTTAGGCATGCTTGAGAACAACAAATCCAGGAAAATATATTTACCATGAAGGCATCATTTTCAAGATGGCACCCAGGATGGCTGCCGGGAGCTTAAAATGGCTACAGGATATCTCAATTATTCTATTTATAGAAAAATAGAATAATATATCTTATATATCTCAAGGACACTTCAACAGCAACTCTGGGGGAGCCCTGGTTTGAACTAGGTTTCCCAAGCTACCGCTTTACCTCCTGAGCCTGCCGCCCCATGATTAGATAGCAGGCCTGGAATTTCATCATTTTAGGGCAAGGCCACTTCAACTTTGGTGTTGTCAATTTTTTTAGGGTACAAAGGCCAAATGCCAGGGCAGGAAGGCCAACAAATAAAACATGATTTTGGTCCATTGAAAGAAGTAATTGAATAAGGATGATTTTACATTTTATATGTAGACTATCTGCTGTGAAATAAATAAATAATGTTATTTACAATTTGATCCATGCTCAGCCCTGCACCAAGCAAAGATACTGGATTGGTTTTAAAAATGTAGACAAAAGACACTGGCGTCTACATGACAAGAAGGAGACTGAGGAGAAAGTGGTACAGTCAGCTGGGACATTAAGGCCACTGTTGCCTCAGGGAATGCCATTTTTTGGAGGGGCACAAGGCCAAACTGAGGTGCAACGACAGCCATGGCCTTCTTGGCCTCCCTGAAATTCCTGCCCTGTCTGATAGTATGATCTAAACTTGTGGTTCTAAAAATGTGTAGTTTCAAGAACCTCTATAACTCTGAGAGGGTTCAAAATGTAACCACATTATGTGTCCATTAGGTTCCATTTTCACAGAAGTTACAGAAGGAGTTATATTGCATGGTTGTTTGAATATATGAGCCATTACTTTGGCACCCAAGGTGGTCAATCACCAGTCTGGTTTGGGACAGTGAATGTGTTGGCACAAAGAGGAGACCTGGTTAACTCCACAGCTACACCCTTGCTCATTCACACCACTTAGCCGGGCCAGTAATCAGACGTGGGACCTTCAGTGTCCCAGGTGGTCTCTCAGCTATGGCCATCCATTGCCTTATGGATGGAGAACAGGGTCTCCAACTCTCCATTTACAAGCTTATGGAAAGTAGTCTTTTTGCCAAAACCAAAATCTGAGGGTTAGGTCTTGTCTTGTCCAAAGTAGATGGCAGTTTTGAAGTGTACTGTATGACAGCAACCATTTAAAAGACATCGGCCCGGGGGTGTTTGGCTGGCACAGTGGTAAAGTCCCTGCCCATCACCACAGAGGGGGTTTGTATTCATCCATGCCCTCTTGTGTGGAAAGTCCACATATTCCCCAGAAGGTTTTGCATTGTAACACCTGAACATCTGCCCCAAATGACCAACTTTCTTAGAGCACTGGTTCTCAAAGTGGGGTCCACAGAGGCAGTCTAATGGACCCTTCTATGTCTAACTCTGGAAGTGTGCAAATAGAACCTAATGGAAACATAATGTGGTTAAATTTTTCTTGTATGTAAATGTACTACTGTCTGTGGACCATGTAAACTTCTTAAGGAATGTGACAATCCGTATAAGTTTCTTCCAGAGGAGTCAGAATATGGCAACGAACAGTGCATACATAAGACAACAAGTGCCTATAGGGCTAGTAGATCTGGCTTACAGGATAACCTGGCTACTTTGTGGTTATTAAGTGATTAATAAAATACTAATACATATTATGCTTCCAAAAGTGTTTCCTAGTTTTGACATTAAATGTGAGAGTTAGTGTTATTTATTGTTTGTAGTATAGTAGCATAATGGGACATCATCTTGGGAGGGACGCCATCTTGCATTTGGCAATAAATGATTAACTGTTGTTAATTTCACTGATTCAATCACATTCCTTGAACCCCAAAACCTTGGGTTAAACACCAATCTTTGATAAAGTTCTCTGTGGTTCAACATATTTGCACGGCCAAATGTGCATAGCAGATGTGCCGATCCTTCATGCGACCGTAGGGAGCATTTATACTATCAAATCCTGCAGAACAGAACCTGGACCGTCAGTGAGTCAGTAGGTAGGTAGGTAGGTAACGCCTCATTGTCTATAGGTGAACTGTTGTGACATCACATTGTTGACTCAATGACCAAGGCAGCTTAACACCTCAATGTCTATAGTTGACCTGTTCTGACATCAAATTGTTTACCCATATTTGGTGATGCCCAAAAATGGACGCTCCATATATGGCCAAGACAGAATTAATTTACAAATGCCTTAATTGTTACGACCGAAGGTAGCAGTATACCATGAGAAATGTCGTAGCTTGTCCGTCCGTCTTTTAGTACAGGAAGTGATGTTACGTTAGTCTTTCCGTACAGGAAGTGATGTCACGCGACATCACCTCATCAAAGATCAAACCCCGGTTATTCATACTGTCACTGTGACATCACAGGTGTGATTGGTCAGACTCTCACAATGCTTCTTACCAACACACACACACACACACACACACACACACACACACACACACACACACACACACACACACACACACACACACACACACACACACACATTTTAATCATGAATTTAAATTATTCACTAATAGCTGGGGATCCAGTCACCCACAATGTGAGATGACCTGTGATGTCATGACATACTTTTTATCACTTTTATTTTGATGAGTCATCACTTTTCACAGTGTTATGGGGTTGTTTTAGCCCAAGGAATGTTTTTCATGCAAAACAAAGGCTTGCAATGGATTCAGGATCATGAAAAACCCCTAGTTTGACCCCTTGCATGCCACTTAAAGCAGATCTTTTTTTATTTATATATTGTTCTTTTCCTGTATAGTGAAGTCAATGGGACAGTGAATATACATAATTATGGCCATAACATTTTGTCGCAATGTTTCCAGCAGAGCAAGCCTCTCATTCTGTGGACCTGTATGACCAAACTAATCACTAATGGATAAAACATAAATAAAAAAAGTACGGCATCACATGTTCAACCCTATTCCTTGAGCTTTTGGGCCTGTGGATGATTATAAATTGTAGTTCTATTTAATGGAGAATTTAATAGAAATATAACTGGTATTCAGAATGAATCAGAAAGCCATACTGGTATATCGGTTTTCCAAAGGTACTGTATGTGTTGATTCAATGTCAAAAGTATTTTCTATTCCTTATAAAATGAAGAGTTAAATTAAAACAAAGCTTAACTCTCTTTATGTGGTTACAGATAAACAGATGGAGGACAAACGTCTGCTTGGTGAGTAAAGTATGAGAGGCAAAAACAATTAGATCAATTAAGTAGTATAATATTATTTTGTGCAAATACATGATTAAACAGTTAGTTTGATTTGTTTTAGTTTACTAGGTTAATTTATAATAGAAGTAGAGAGAAAAAGAAATAATGACTCTACCCAATTAGGTAAAAATAACTTTTTAAGAGAGAACAAATTGTAAGAAAAACTAATTTATATTACAAGTAAACAAAGGTGAAAGACTATTAATTGAGGATGTTAAAATATGGGTAATATATAACTGACATACAGTAGGCATACACATACATAATGTTTTATGAGGTATATACTGTATGTTCTATTAAAGAGATTGAAGGGAAACTGCAGAAACTGGCCATCCAAGTAGACCAGAACAAAGTTAGACATTGGCTGCTGAACACAGTAAAATCACATATCATGTGTGATTGGTCAGACTCTCACAATGCTTCTTACCAACACACACACACACACACACACACACACACACACACACACACACACACACACACACACACACACACACACACACACACACACACACAATTTAAATTATTCACTAATAGCTGGGGATCCAGTCACGCACAATGTGAGATGACCTGTGATGTCATGACGTACTTTTTATCACTTCTATTTTTGATGAGTCATCACTTTTCACAGTTGTATGGGGTTGTTTTAGCCCAAGGAATGTTTTTCATGCAAAACAAAAGCTTGCAATGGATTCAGGATCATGAAAAAACCCTAGTTTGACCCCTTGCATGCTACTTAAAGCAGATTTTTTTTTTGTTATATATTGTTCTTTTCCTGTATAGTGAAGTCAATGGGACAGTGACATAATTATGGCCATAACATTTTGTCGCAATGTTTCCGGCAGAGCAGGCCTCTCATTCTGTGGACCTGTATGACCAAACTAATCACTAATGGATAAAACATAAATAAAAAAGTACGGCATCACATGTTCAACCCTATTCCTTGAGCTTTTGGGCCTGTGGATGACTATAAATTTTAGTTCTATTTAATAGAGAATTTAATAGAAATATAACTGGTATTCAGAATGAATCAGAAAGCCATACCGGTATATCGGTTTTCCAACAGTACTGTATGTGTTGATTCAATGTCAAAAGTATTTTCTATTCCTTATAAAATGAAGAGTTAAATTAAAACAAAGCTTAACTCTCTTTATGTGGTTACAGATAAACAGATGGAGGACAAACGTCTGCTTGGTGAGTAAAGTATGAGAGGCAAAAACAATTAGATAAATTAAGTAGTATAATATTATTTTTTGCAAATACACGATTAAACAGTTAGTTTGATTTGTTTTAGTTTACTAGGTTAATTTATAATAGAGGTAGAGAGAAAAAGAAATACATGACTCTACCCAATTAGGTAAAAATAACCCTTTAAGAGAGAACAAAATGTAAGAAAAACTAATTTATATTACAAGTAAACACAGGTGAAAGACTATTAATTGAGGATGTTAAAATATGGGTACTGACATACAGTAGGCATACACGTACATAATGTTTTATGTGGTATACTGTAATGTTCTATTAAAGAGATTGAAGGGAAACTGCAGAAACTGGCCATCCAAGTAGACCAGAACAAAGTTCGACATTGGCTGCTGAACACAGTAAAATCACATATCATGTGTGATTGGTCAGACTCTCACAATGCTTCTTACCAACACACACACACACACACACACACACACACACACACACACACACACACACACACACACACACACACACACACACACACACACACACACACACACACACACACAGACAGACACCATTTTAATCATGAATTTAAATTATTCACTAATAGCTGGGGATCCAGTCACCCACAATGTGAGATGACCTGTGATGTCATGAGTACTTTTTATCACTTTTATTTTGATGAGTCATCACTTTTCACAGTTTCATGGGGTTGTTTTAGCTCAAGGAATGTTTTTCATGCAAAACAAAAAGCTTGCAATGAATTCAGGATCATGAAAAAAAAACTAGTTTGACGCCTTGCATGCTACTTGAAGCAGATTTTAATTTTTTTTATATATATTGTTCTTTTCCTGGATAGTGAAGTCAGTGGGACAGTGAATATTAAAGCAATAAGCCACAAGAGGCGAGTGGTTACCGGCGTAGTATACACCGGCTGAGAGGCGTTGGGAAACACGAGGCGTAAGCCGAGTGTTTCCGACCCTCTCAGCCGGTGTATACTAGCCTGGCGGTGCCCGACGTTATCTGTGTTCATTCCTTCCACAGTATAACGTCTGGACTTCCGTTGATTGGCAGCGAGTATACCGATTATTCTGTGATTTGGGCCAATCAGTGACTGCTTCCGCACTATGCTTCCGCACAACAAACGTAGTCTTCCTGACAACAAGTGAAAAGATTTCCCTGATTGGTCCATGTGTAGACGGTGACGTAGATGCATGCTGCAGGCTGCAGCATTTTCAAAACAACAATGGCTGCCCTCGCGATGCAAAAAGTGTAACAGTTAACGCTCTAACCATAAAACAACCAATAAGTGCAGTTATTTCAGAGTTGGAATCAATTACAACAATTAAAAAGCAACACGGAGGATGCGCTAGTGGAGTTTATCGGCCGAAAAGACGTGTTTGTTTGCCGTTCTTCCGACTGGCTGAGAGATGGTGATTGGTTAGAGGAGTCTGTCTGTCAAGGCAAGTACTCCCGCCCACTTTTCAAGCTGCCAATAGGCTAAAGGCCAGACGTTATACTGTGGAAGGAATGAACACAGATAACGTCGGGCCCCGCCAGGCTAGGTGTATACTACCCCGGTAACCACAAGCCTCGCGTGGCTTATTGCTTTTCTAAAACGGTCACAATATTGCAACATGAAAATCATAGCATTGCATTATTTGAAGAAAAAAGTACACTTCTCCGCCACCAGGAAGAGACATTTCCTTGCGTTTACCAGCTACATCCAGGAACGGAACTTACGGAAGCCAGTGTGTGTTTATAAAGTTACGTCATTCTTTTTGCCAAAAAAATAAGGAAACAACACTTGTGTTAGATCAGTCTCATGTTAAGAAGTTAAGAACCATATTCGATCCATACACATGTTTATTTTCATCCAGATTTAGCTGCTTTGTGGGTGAACATCACATCAAAAACGCTAGCATAGCAACCTAAGCTAAACAGCCGAGGGGTGCCTGGAGAATAGAGGGCGCTTGTTGCCTTTACAAGCCCCGCCCGGAGCCATTCAGTCACTCACTGTCCTATGCATGTGGGCGGTGCTTAGAAGCACCCGCAGGGTAAGGATTTGAGGGGAAATCAAACGCTCGCTTCTCTTGTTCAGCCTCTCGGCACAGTGGAAAGAAATAACGCACCTGGCTTTGATATAAACTGATTCAATGTCTGAGTTATAGTCTCAGATATACCACGGCGACCAGCCAATCAGAATCAAGGAATGGAACTAGCCGTTTTAGAAACATAATTATGGCCATAACATTTTGTCGCAATGTTTCCGGCAGAGCAGGCCTCTCATTCTGTGGACCTGTATGACCAAACTAATCGCTAATGGATAAAACATAAATAAAAAAGTACGGCATCACATGTTCAACCCTATTCCTTGAGCTTTTGGGCCTGTGGATGACTATAAATTGTAGTTCTATTTAATGGATAATTTAATAGAAATATAACTGGTATTCAGAATGAATCAGAAAGCCATACCAGTATATCGGTTTTCCAAAGGTACTGTATGTGTTGATTCAATGTCAAAAGTATTTTCTATTCCTTATAAAATGAAGAGTTAAATTAAAACAAAGCTTAACTCTCTTTATGTGGTTACAGATATACAGATGGAGGTGAAACGTCTGCTTGGTGAGTACAGTATGAGAGGCAAAAAGAATTAGATAAATTAAGTAGTATAATATTATTTTGTGCAAATACATGATTAAACAGTTAGTTTGATTTGTTTTAGTTTACTAGGTTAATTTATAATAGAGGTAGAGAGAAAAAAGAAATACATGACTCTACCCAATTATGTAAAAATAACTTTTTAAGATAGAACAAAATGTAAGAAAAACAAATTTTTCTTACAAGTAAAAACAGGTGAAAGACTATTAATGAGGATGTTAAAATATGGGTAATATATAACTGACATACAGTAGGCATACACGTACATAATGTTTTATGTGGTATATACTGTATGTTCTATTAAAGAGATTGAAGGGAAACTGCAGAAACTGGACATCCAAGTAGACCAGAACAAAGTTCGACATTGGCTGCTGAACACAGTAAAATCACATATCATGTGTGATTGGTCAGACTCTCACAATGCTTCTTACCAACACACACACACACACACACACACACACACACACACACACACACACACACACACACACACACACACACACACACACACACACACACACACACACCATTTTAATCATGAATTTAAATTATTCACTAATAGCTGGGGATCCAGTCACCCACAATGTGAGATGACCTGTGATGTCATGACATGCTTTTTATCACTTTTATTTTGATGAGTCATCACTTTTCACAGTTTTATGGGGTTGTTTTAGCCCAAGGAATGTTTTTCATGCAAAACAAAAGCTTGCAATGGATTCAGGATCATGAAAAACCCCTAGTTTGACCCCTTGCATGCTACTTAAAGCAGATTTCTTTTTTTTTTGTTATATATTGTTCTTTTCCTGTATAGTGAAGTCAATGGGACAGTGAATATACATAATTATGGTCATAACATTTTGTCGCAATGTTTCCGGCAGAGCAGGCCTCTCATTCTGTGGACCTGTATGACCAAACTAATCACTAATGGATAAAACATAAATAAAAAAGTACGGCATCACATGTTCAACCCTATTCCTTGAGCTTTTGGGCCTGTGGATGACTATAAATTGTAGTTCTATTTAATGGAGAATTTAATAGAAATATAACTGGTATTCAGAATGAATCAGAAAGCCATACCAGTATATCGGTTTTCCAACAGTACTGTATGTGTTGATTCAATGTCAAAAGTATTTTCTATTCCTTATAAAATGAAGAGTTAAATTAAAACAAAGCTTAACTCTCTTTATGTGGTTACAGATAAACAGATGGAGGACAAACGTCTGCTTGGTGAGTAAAGTATGAGAGGCAAAAACAATTAGATCAATTAAGTAGTATAATATTATTTTGTGCAAATACATGATTAAACAGTTAGTTTGATTTGTTTTAGTTTACTAGGTTAATTTATAATAGAGGTAGAGAGAAAAAGAAATACATGACTCTACCCAATTATGTAAAATAACTTTTTAATATAGAACAAGATAAAACACAGCAGAATGACTATTAATAGAGGATGTTAAAATATGGGTAATATATAACTGACATACAGTAGGCATACGCGTACATAATGTTTTATGTGGTATATACTGTATGTTATATTAAAGAGATTGAAGGGAAACTGCAGAAACTGGCCATCCAAGTAGACCAGAACAAAGTTCGACATTGGCTGCTGAACACAGTAAAATCACATATCATGTGTGATTGGTCAGACTCTCACAATGCTTCTTACCAACACACACACACACACACACACACACACACACACACACACACACACACACACACACACACACACACACACACACACACACACACACACACACACACACACACACACACACACACACACACACACACACACACACACAGACAGACACACACACACCATTTTAATCATGAATTTAAATTATTCACTAATAGCTGGGGATCCAGTCACCCACAATGTGAGATGACCTGTGATGTCATGACATACTTTTTATCAATTTTATTTTGATGAGTTATCACTTTTCATAGTTTTATGGGGTTGTTTTAGCCCAAGGAATGTTTTTCATGCAAAACAAAGGCTTGCAATGGATTCAGGATCATGAAAAACCCCTAGTTTGACCCCTTGCATGCTACTTAAAGCAGATTTCTTTTTTTTTTTGTTATATATTGTTCTTTTCCTGTATAGTGAAGTCAATGGGACAGTGAATATACATAATTATGGCCATAACATTTTGTCGCAATGTTTCCGGCAGAGCAGGCCTCTCATTCTGTGGACCTGTATGACCAAACTAATCATTAATGGATAAAACATAAATAAAAAAGTTACGGCATCACATGTTCAACCCTATTCCTTGAGCTTTTGGGCCTGTGGATGACTTTAAATTGTAGTTCTATTTAATGGAGAATTTAATAGAAATAGGTATTCAGAATGAATCAGAAAGCCATACCGGTATATCGGTTTTACAACAGTACTGTATGTGTTGATTCAATGTCAAAAGTATTTTCGATTCATTATAAAATGAAGAGTTAAATTAAAACAAAGCTTAACTCTCTTTATGTGGTTACAGATATACCTATACAGATGGAGGAGAACAGAAGAACAGAATCAGCTCGTCTGCTTGGTGAGTATAGTATGAGAGGCAAAAACAATTAGATAAATTAAGTAGTACAATATTAGTTTGTGCAAATACATGATTAAACAGTTTGATTTGTTTTAGTTTACTAGGTTAATTTATAATAGAGGTAGAGAGAAAAGGAAATACATGACTCTACCCAATTAGGTAAAAATAACTTTTTAAGAGAGAACAAAATGTAAGAAAAATTATTTATATTACAAGTAAACACAGGTGAAAGACTATTAATTGAGGATGTTAAAATATGGGTAATATATAACTGACATACAGTAGGCATACACGTAATGTTTTATGTGGTATATACTGTATGTTCTATAAAAGAGATTGAAGGGAAAGTGCAGGAAATGGCAATCCAAGTAGTCCAGAACACAGTTCGACATGACGAAAGAGACATACGAGAAATGGAATTGATGAAGACCATCCAGACACTACAAGGTACACACACACGCGCACGCACACACACACGCAGGCACAAATGCAAGCGTGCACACACACACACACACACACACACACACACACACACACACACACACACACACACACACACACACACACACACACACACACACACACACACACACACACACAAAGATCTTCAGGAGAAAGTTGACTGATCTCAATTTTCAACAGACAATCATCCACAATATTAACTTTTCAGAAAGAAAAAACATTTTTTGAAACCACACAAAACTGCCTTTATATTTCCAGGTGCTTGCAGTTGTTATTATATTATCGTCACTTAACCCAAATCCAGCTCAAGTGGAGTTAAGAGGTTTTGTCCAGTGAATTTGGAGAGAATTGTTTATTTCCATCCTGAGTCGTTATGAAGTTAGTTTATCTTTCACTCTGCAGTGGAGTTAAGAGGTTTGTTGTAGAATGTTAAAGCTGAAATACAGAGATGGGAGGCAACAATATTAAAGTATGTTTTGTTTTGTTTATATTATACGTTGTTGCTGTGGGGCAGAAACCTCATAGTTGCTTTTCTCTATCTTTCAACTTTTTATGTTTATTTTATTTTGTTTTTTTGTAAATTAATGCCCTACATAGTTATGATAGTGTCATGTCAAAGTAGTGAAAATGGCTGATGTACAACCTTTAGAATAATTCTTAAGTGAATGTGGTCAGGACTGTTGTTCTTTATAAATATTACCACTGAAAAGTGTTGACAAGAGCTAGATTATAACTTTGGATCCTTGATCCTTGCGTTAAGAAGGCAGGTTATTTATTATTTCCTGAAAGGTAACGGTTTTGGACAAGGTTTCCATCGACAGTGACTATATGTTCCATCTACTACATCTACAGTAGGTCTATGTGTTCTGTAAAAGTGTCTCAACAGGATATTTTCCAAGACATTAAAGAGCTTAAGGTAAAACTGGAGAAGAGCAAGAAGAATTGGGCCTTCTTCTTTCTCAAACCGAGCAACGAAGTGAAGCAGCTCACAGATCAACTGAAGGACAAAGAGAGTGAAATGGAGAAGATCAACCAGCAACTAAAAGGTAACACGCACACACGCACGCAAGCACACACACACACACACACACACACACACACACACACACACACACACACACACACACACACACACACACACACACACACACACACACACACACACACACACACACACACCTAAAGTTGACTATTCATTCTGGCCATGTCAATAAACATGCTTTCGTTTCAGCCTTAATTTGAGCCCTGAAACATTAGAACCACTGTTATTATTATATTATATAATTATACCATTAATGAATATACCCCTTCAAGGTGCCCAGGACAAGCTGACATCTGTGAGGGTGGAGTTCATTAACAGATTCTCAGAGACCAACCTGAATTCTCTGCTGGACAAACTTTTGGATAAGAAGGTCATCAATGATGACGAAATGGAGACCGCCAGAGAGGTGAAGCCCAGGGCCGAAAAAGCACGGGCCATTATTGACATGGTGCGGAGAAAGGGAGACAAGGCGTGTTCAGTAATGATCGAGATCCTGCAGAAGGACCAAAACTTCCGTGAACTGCTGTAGCAGCATTAGTCCTCAACCTACGGTTCAGACTGAAATATCAACACGCCATGTTAGAACGTCTGGTCCAGGGACCAGAGAAACTAGGGGGTGGCAAAAAGTTACCCTTTAACCCCATTTCAGTGGTAAAGTCCCTGTAAAGACTCCATGGAAACAAGACTGCAAGAACTTTTTGGATGTAATCCTTTTATACTTAGTGTGTTGACTGTACACTTTTCTACATGTCTGACTTCTGTCTGCGAGCAAAAAATGTTTTGGACTTTTTTTTAAATTATTTTAATTATAATTTTTACATAAATCACAATAAATGGCATGCCATTGTTTTTTTTTTTTTTTTTTTTTTTTTTTTTACTGATAAATGGGTTTAAAAGTGTTTCAACTGGTCAGCTAATGAGATATCAGCATATAAGTGGTATTAAATTAATATTGAATATCTGTTCTTGAGGTCATTGTTTCTCCCTCCAAATCCCAGAGGCTAATTTTACCTTTGGGATACATAAATAAGTTGGTGTGTCCAAAAGACCTATACTGCACCTGGCCGTTTAGGGCAGTCTAGTATGATCAAGTAGGGTGTTAATTTAGCAAAAAAATAAAAATAAACACTGCCCGACAACAGAAATAACCAGGTCTTGAAAACATGACTTCCAGCGCTGGGATGGCTTTATTGGCTCAAACAGAGCCACAGTGTTGCCAGGCAGATTGATTGGTCAGATTACTGAGTGGGCGGGGTCTGGTTTTCATGGATGGGAACTTGTGTGTTCCATTTGTGCCTGCACGATCATTACATTTAAATAAACTTTGTTTAATGTTGCTTGTAAATAACTTTTGCAGATTCTGTTATTTCATCGGATGATGATGATGATCCATCATGCACAGTATACAATATACATCCGCTGCTATGATCATGCACCATGTGTAAATATGTTGTTTTTTATCTTTATTTTAATTTTTTTAACTTTATTTTCTGTCTAGGGAAATAATAATACGGGAACTATGCACAAAATCAAATTAAATGCACCCACTGTTTTAAACCTTTGATGTGACAATAAAGCAGATACTGATGATGATGATGACATTTGTCAAATCAAGTCGTTATCGCTTCCACCGGTAGCGATAACGTGACGATACCGATTTAAAAAAGTGGGTTTTCAATTGAAGTGGATCGGCAGCATCCACCAAACACCGATAAAGACAACGATAGCCGACAACTACATCGTTAGGATCAACAACGATGTGGTTTATCACAGTGATATGGAACTGGGTCTCTGACAAACAGCTCGAGGTCCGATAACTTTATCGGACATCAATGTGAAGGCATAATTATCGCTGTGATATTTTATGGCTATCGTCATCGTTATCGCTGCCGGTGGAAAAGGGCCTTTACAGTGCTTTTTTTGGTGTCAATTATGGACGTATTATTATTGCTAAAATAAAAAATAGAATATTTGACTTTTATTATACTTCTGATTGTGGGCTCGCCTATAGGCGAGCACACTTTAGTTATTGTCATTATTGTGGGCTCGCCAGTACCTGGCGAGCACACTTTAGATATTGTCATTATTTATTTATCTAGTAAGTAGACGGGATTTTCGGTTCCTTTCTACTCCTACATACTTAGTGAGAAAATGAAAATAAAAACATCAATGTGTTCAGTTTACAGTGGCGATGTGTGCTATTACTTTATACAGCAATCGGCCAAATGGTGGCGCTGTAGGAAGCCTTCGAAAGTGCGATCTTTGAACAGGTATAGCTCATGCTGTGTTATACATACAGCCATGAAACCTGTATACACTTATGCGTCTCCTCATGCCGAACAACTTTTACCCTCTAACTTTTGACCTCTGACCTTTAGGTCTCCCACAATTCGGAATTATATGAAAAACAGTAAAAATCTATCTCCTCCTGGGTTTTTTTCGATACGCGCACGAAACTTTTTTCACATGAACTTTGGACCAATACGGTCAGATTTATCTCGGCGGATTTCTTTTAAAGTGAAATATCATTTTTTAATAATTCAATAAATATTGCGGTTTTATGCAAATTATTCTTCTGCCTCTAAATCATGCATGCAAAGTTACACGTTCATGGCATTTGGCAAAGATGTGGAGGGTTAGTCAAAGTATCACTGAAACCAATTTTATTCCAATCGGCCAAAGGGGGGCGCTATACGAAGCGTTTGAAAATTCAAACTTCAAACGGGCATAAGTCATGACTCGTTTCGTTTGAAGACATGCAACTTGTTACACGCGTGCTTTGACTCAAGCGGAAGACATCTGTGTCGTTGTTAAGTAAGCTCCGCCCTTCGATTTTCCGCCACTTTGAGCAGTTTGTAAAACGCGTAAACCCGCTTTTATTCTGGAATTTTCGCGTCACGTGCACAAAACATTTTTTTACATGAACTTTGGACCGATATCTAAAGATCTGTCAGATCGGATTTCTTTAACATTGAAACATGCTTTTTTAAATAATTCAAACAATATTGCATTTTTATGCAAATTATTCTTCTGCCTCTAAAACATACAAGCAAAGTCACATTTTCATGACAAAATAGTGTAGAGGGTTAGTTCAAATATCACTGAAACCAATCTTACCCCAAATGGCCAAAGGGGGGCGCTATATAATTTTGAGCAGTTTGTAAAACGCTTAAACCCGTTTTTATTCTAGGATTTTTTTTGCAATTTGCATGAAACATTCTACACGCAATCTAAGGACCTTTATCTAACATGCCTATGAAGTGCACACAAAAAATTATAAAATAATAATAAAAAATATAGCTGCAAGCAGCGATAAAGTGTCCAAAGCCAAAAACACCTCAAATCATGAACACAGCCTGGGATGTGCGTGAAATCTTGCAAGCACATTCCCAATAGGTCAAGGAACAGATACCAACCTTCTCACATTGGCCTGTTATAGCGCCACCAGCGGGTCAACTTTTGCACAACACATTTTTGGAACAAAATGGACCAATCTTTGACGTCAGTAACGTCAAAGAGAGCACTGCCTGCGATCTTGACATTTTGTGCTTTTATAGCCATTGTTTTCCGGCTTGAAGCGAGCCCACAATTGTTTCGAAGGAACAATATTTTTCTAGTTTATTTATCTATCAGGCAGGCAATCAGTAGACGGGAACTTCGGTTCCTTTCTACTCCTACATACTTAGTGAGAAAATGAAAATAAAAACATCAATGTGTTCAGTTTACAGTGGCGAAGTGTGCTATTATTTTTTATAGCAATCGGCCAAATGGTGGCGCTGTAGGAAGCCTTCGAAAGTGCGAACTTTGAACAGGTATAGCTCATGCTGTGTTTTAGGTACAGCCATGAAACCTGTATACACGTATGCGTCTCCTCATGCCGAACAACTTTTACCCTCTAACTTTTGACCTCTGACCTTTACCTCTCCCACAATTTTGAATTATATGAAAAACAGTCAAAATCTATCTCCTCCTGGGATTTTCGCGTAACGTGCGCGAAACTTTTTTTACATGAACTTTGGACCAACACGGTCATCGCACAGCGGCCGGATTTTCTTTAAAGCGAAAGATTATTTTTTAATAATTCACTGTATAATGCAGTTTCATGCAAATTATTCTTCTGCCTCTAAATCATACATGCAAAGTGACACGTTCATGGCAGTATGGCAGAGGACTATGCCAAACGGCTAAAACGCGAAGCTCGCAACAATCGGCCAAAGGGTGGCGCTGTAGGAAGCCTTTGAAAGTGCAAACTTTGAACTGGTGTAGCTCATGCCCTGTTTCAGGTACAGCAATGAAACCTGTATACACTTATGCGTCTCCTCATGCCGAACAACTTTTATGCTCTGACTTTTGACCTCTGACCTTTACCTCTCCCACAATTTTGAATTATATGAAAAACAGTCAAAATCTATCTCCTCCTGGGATTTTGGCGTAACGTGCGCGAAACTTTTTTTACATGAACGTTGGACCAATACGGTCATCGCACAGCGGCCGGATTTCTCTTAAAGCGAAACATTATTTTTTAATAATTCACTCAATGTTGCAGTTTTATGCAAATTATTCTTCTGCCTCTAAATCATACATGCAAAGTGACACGTTCATGGCATTTGGCAAATATGTAGAGAGTTAGTCCAAATACCACTGAAAGCAATCTTACTCCAATTGGCCAAAGGGGGGGCGATATACGAAGCGTTTGAAAACTCAAACTTTAAAGGGGCATAAGTCATGCCTCGTTTCGTTTGAAGACATGCAACTTGCTTACACGCGTGCCTTGACTCAAGCGGAAGACATCTGTGTATTTGTTAAGTAAGCTCCGCCCTTAGATTTTCCGCCACTTTGAGCAGTTTGTAAAACACTTAAACCCGCTTTTATTCCGGAACTTTCGCGTCACGTGCACAGAACTTTTTTTACATGAACTTTGGACGAATATCTAAAGATCTGTCAGATCGTTTTTTTTTTTATTGAAACATGCTTTTTTTAATAATTCAATCAACATTGCAAGTCTTATGCAAATTATTCTTCTGCCTCTAAAACATACATGCAAAGTAACATTTCATGATGAACTACTATAGAGGGTTAGTCCAAATATCACTGAAACCAATCTTACCCCAATTGGCCAAAGGGGGGCGCTATATCATTTTGAAAGAAGGCGTCAAGTACATTACATGAAACTTTTTATTTTTTCTATTATTTATTTTTTTTATTATGTGTGACTGCCGTAGTGTAGTGGTCAGTGCCTGTGCCTGATATTCTGATGGTTGTGAGTTCGAACCCCACGTTGGGTAGAGTTGATGTTAACATCCTGGATGCCCATGGCATGTGCTTATGTCAAACTCTTTAATGTTGACACGTCTGATCTAACTCCAGATCACGTTCATGTTTAAAATGAGCCCTTCTCTACCGGCCGTTTTGAGTAAAAGAAAATATGATCACTCGAAAATGTCAGAAATACTCAGATTACATTTACTCAGATTGATTTCACCCCAAGCCTCCAAAATATAAAAAAGAAATCAATAAAATCAAGGCACTCAGCCTACATAGAACTTTTTTTTAAAACAAACATGGTTAACAGATCCTCTGGCTCCCTAGTGTAGTGGTCAGGGCACATGCCTTACATGCAGAAGCTCGTTGGATCGAATCCCACCTGGGGCTTGTATAAGCATAAAACCATGACATAAATCCTGAAACCTGAAACAAGCATTATAATACAAACTGTCATGTCTACACCTATGTTGTGATTTCCAAGGATTGCAATGATATCATGTACCAGCTCAGTGGCCTAGTGGTTTGAGTCTCTGCCCTGAGACTGGGAGATCCAGGTTCAAACCCCGGTCGTGTCATACCAAAGATTCTAAAAAATGTTACCCAGTGCCTCCCTGCTTGAAACTCAGAATCAGGGGTTGGAATGGGGGAAACTACCTGTGACATGCTAGCGTCATGTCCAGGGGGTGTACTTGTACATCAAGTTGCCTTACGCTACAGAAACAGGAGATAGGCTCCTGCCCTATGAGATTCATAGCCGTGCCGATTCATATGATCTTCATAGCTCAGCAAGGCTTACTATGTACAGTACATAATCAAACTGTCCAGGTGCATAGTGTTTTTTATGTCTGTTGCATATAGGCCTACAGTCTTTTGCATACATGTTGTGTAGAGGCCAATTTGTGCTTTTACCTATAACCACCGATTAGTTTAAAACTTTGTATGCACACTTCCCAGAGGCCAAGGAAAAACCTGTGCCCTGCATTTTTCACATCTGCCATTTATAGCGCCACCAGAAGGCCAACTTACAGTATGTAAAACACATTCTTCGATATTACTCCTTCAGATTTTATCCGAAAATCACACAAATCAGTACACAGTATCTCTACAGTGATGTAATCATGACGGATTTGTCAGATATCATATTCTATCTAATTGGCTAACATTGAATTCCAAGGTTTGCAGGATTGCTCCTTTTTGAACAAAATGTCTCAAACGCAGCCTGCTATGTGTGTGAGATTTTGCACACACATTCCCACTAGGCCAAGGAACAGATGCCACCCTTCTCACATTGGACTGTTATAGCGCCACCAGCGGGTCAATTTTTGCAAAACACATTTTTGGAACAAAATGCTTCAAATCCCGCATGCAGCGTCCGATTGCCGTGAAAGGCCCAAGAACACGTGGCACCCTTTTCACTTTGGCCTATTATAGAGTCACCGCTAGGCCCAAAAAAAACCTACCTGACCTGCCAGAGTCCTGTTCGGAAGAACACTGCTTCTAGTTTTTCTTTGATATTCTTCTTTGCTTTCCCTTGATGCCTTTTTGCTTTCCTGCTTTTTATGCCTTGGACACTTTATCGCTGCTTGCAGCTATATTTAGTGGCCAAGGCCACGAAGTGGCAAAAGGCCACTCATTGTTATTGGACTTCATCATTAGTGGCCAAGGCCACGAAGTGGCAATGCCTTGGCCACTCATTGTTATTGGACTTCATCACTATTATTATTATTATTCCGCCACTTTTTCTCTAGCGGCTAGACCGTGCAGTCGCTTTTTACGAAACTCGGCAGTATGGCAGAGGACTATGCCAAACGGCTAAAACGCGAAGCCCGCAACAATCGGCCAAAGGGTGGCGCTGTAGGAAACCTTTGAAAAATGCCAACTTTGAACAGGTGTAGCTCATGCCCTGTTTCAGGTACAGCAATGAAACCTGTATACACTTATGCGTCTCCTCATGCCGAACAACTTTTACGCTCTGACTTTTGACATCTGACCTTTACTTCTCCCACAATTTTGGATTATATGAAAAACAGTCAAAATCTATCTCCTCCTGGGATTTTCGCGTAACGTGCGCGAAACTTTTTTTACATGAACTTTGGACCAATGTGGTCATCGCACAGCGGCCGGATTTCTTTTAAAGCGAAACATTATTTTTTAATAATTCACTGTATAATGCAGTTTCATGCAAATTATTCTTCTGCCTCTAAATCATACATGCAAAGTGACACGTTCATGGCATTTGGCAAATATGTACAGGGTTAGTCCAAATATCACTGAAAGCAATCTTACTCCAATTGGCCAAAGGGGGGCGCTATACGAAGCGTTTGAAAACTCAAACTTTAAAGGGGCATAAGTCATGGCTCGTTTCGTTTAAAGACATGCAACTTGGTTACACGCGTGCCTTGACTCAAGCGGAAGCCATCCGTGTCTTTGTTAAGTACGCTCCGTCCTTAGATTTTCTGCCATTTTGAGCAGTTTGTAAAACACTTAAACCCGCTTTTATTCCGGAACTTTCGCGTCACGTGCACGGAACTTTTTTTACATGAACTTTGGACCAATATCTAAAGATCTGTCAGATCGGATTCTTTTTAAATTTAAACATGTTTTTTTAATAATTCAATGAATATTGCAAGTTTTATGCAAATTATTCTTCTGCCTCTAAAACATACATGCAAAGTAAAATTTTCATGATGAACTACTGTAGAGGGTTGGTCCAAATATCACTGAAACCAATCTTACCCCAATTGGCCAAAGGGGGGCGCTATATAATTTTGAAAGAAGGCGTCAAGTACATTACATGAAACTTTTTCTTTTTTCTTTTCTTTTTTTTTTAAATGACAGGTCCATTATGTGTGACTGCCGTAGTGTAGTGGTCAGTGCCTGTGCCTGGTATACGGATGGTTGTCAGTTCAAACCCCACATTGGGTTGAGTTGATGTTAACATCCTGGATTTCCATGGCATGTGCATATGTCAAACTCTTTAATGTTGACACGTCTGATCTAACTCCAGATCACGTTAATGTTTAAAATGAGCCCCACAACTACTGTAGATTTACATGAAACTTTTTCTTTTTTCTTTTTTTAAATGACAGGTCCATTATGTGTGACTGCCGTAGTGTAGTTGTCAGTGCCTGTGCCTGGTATACGGATGGTTGGCAGTTCAAACCCCATGTCGGGTTGAGTTGATGTTAACATCCTGGATGCCCATGGCATGTGCATATGTCAAACTCTTTAATGTTGACACGTCTGATCTAACTCCAGATCACTTAATGTTTCACTTAATGTTGACACGTCTGATCTAACTCCAGATCACGTTCATGTTTAAAATGAGCCCCACAACTACTGTAGAGGGTTAGTCCAAATATCACTGAAACCAATCTTACCCCAATTGGCCAAAGGGGGGAACTATATCATTTTGAAAGAAGGCGTCAAGTACATTACATGGAACCTTTTCTTTTTTCTTTTCTTTTTCTTTTAAATGACAGGTCCATTATGTGTGACTGCCGTAGTGTAGTGGTCAGTGCCTGTGCCTGGTATACGGATGGTTGGCAGTTCAAATCCCCCGTAGGGTTGAGTTGATGTTAACATCCTGGATGCCCATGGCATGTGCATATGTCAAACTCTTTAATGTTGACACGTCTGATCTAGCTCCAGATCACGTTCATGTTTAAAATGAGCCCTTCTCTACCGTCTGTTTTTTTTCCTGTTCTGAGTAAAAGAAAATATGATCACTCGAAAATGTCAGAAATACTCCGATTACATTTACTCAGATTGATTTCACCCCAAGCCTCCAAAATATAAAAAAGAAATCAATAAAATCAAGGCACTCAGCCTACATAGAACTTTTTTTTTTAAACAAACATGGTTAACAGATCCTGTGGCTGCCTAGTGTAGTGGTCAGGGCATATGCCTTACATGCAGAAGGTCGTTGGATCGAATCCCGCCTGGGGTTTATATAAGCATAAAACCATGACATTTGGTAGACTTTACAGGTTGGTTTGGTTCCTTGAACAATGTCTGACATGGAGCCTTCCTAAAAATTTCCCCCAACCCCCCTTGATGCGTATTTTATTATCCGCCATTACTAAATAATGTATTTTGCATCATAAATCCTGAAACAAGCATTATAATACAAACTGTCATGTCTACACCTATGTTGTGATTTCCAAGGATTGCAATGATATCATGTACCAGCTCAGTGGCCTAGTGGTTTGAGTGTCTGCCCTGATACTGGGAGATCCGGGTTCAAACCTGGGTCGCGTCATACCAAAGATTCTAAAAAATGGGACCCAGTGCCTCCCTGCTTGAAACTCAGCATCAAGGGTTGGATTGGGAGTAACTCCCTGCGACAGACTAGCAAAATGCTTCAAATCCCGCATGTAGCGTCCGATTGCTGTGAAAGGCCCAAAAACACGTTGCACCCTTTTCACTTTGGCCTATTATAGTAGGCCAAAAAGAAACCTACCTGACCTGCCGGAGTCGTGTTCGGAAGAACACTGCTTCTAGTTTTTCTTTGATATTCTTCTTTGCTTTCCCTTGATGGCTTTTTGCTTTCCTGCTTTTTATGCCTTGGACACTTTATCGCTGCTTGCAGCTATATTTAGTGGCCAAGGCACGAAGTGCCCGAAGGCCACTCATTGATATTGGACTTCAGCACTATTATTATTCTTCCGCCACTTTTTCTCTAGCGGCTAGACCGTGCAGTCGCTTTTTACGAAACTCGGCAGTATGGCAGAGGACTATGCCAAACGGCTAAAACGCGAAGCTCGCAACAATCGGCCAAAGGGTGGCGCTGTAGGAAGCCTTTGAAAAATGCCAACTTTGAACTGGTGTAGCTCATGCCCTGTTTCAGGTACAGCAATGAAACCTGTATACACTTATGCGTCTCCTCATGCTGAACAACTTTTACGCTCTGACTTTTGACCTCTGACCTTTACCTCTCCCACAATTTTGAATTATGTGAAAAACAGTCCAAATCTATCTCCTCCTGGGATTTTCGCGTAACGTGCGCGAAACTTTTTTTACATGAACTTTGGACCAACACGGTCATCTCACAGCGGCCGGATTTTCTTTAAAGCGAAACATTATTTTTTAATAATTCACTCAATGTTGCAGTTTTATGCAAATTATTCTTCTGCCTCTAAATCATACATGCAAAGTGACACGTTCATGGCATTTGGCAAATATGTAGAGGGTTAGTCCAAATATCACTGAAAGCAATCTTACTCCAATTGGACAAAGGGGGGCGCTATACGAAGCGTTTGAAAACTCAAACTTTAAAGGGGCATAAGTCATGCCTCGTTTCGTTTAAAGACATGCAAC
Organism: Nannobrachium achirus; assembly: GCF_963921795.1. Lineage (NCBI taxonomy): Eukaryota > Metazoa > Chordata > Actinopteri > Myctophiformes > Myctophidae > Nannobrachium > Nannobrachium achirus. Next base: position 10,187,442 of record NC_137813.1, on the reverse strand, counting down.
TTGGTTACACGCGTGCCTTGACTCAAGCGGAAGCCATCCGTGTCTTTGTTAAGTAAGCTCCGTCCTTAGATTTTCCGCAATTTTGAGCAGTTTGTAAAACACTTAAACCCGCTTTTATTCCGGAACTTTCGCGTCACGTGCACGGAACTTTTTTTACATGAACTTTGGACCAATATCTAAAGATCTGTCAGATCGGATTTTTAAAAAATTGAAACGTGCATTTTTAATAATTCAATAAATATTGCAAGTTGTATGCAAATTATTCTTCTGCCTCTAAAACATACGTGCAAAGTAAAATTTTCATGATGAACTACTGTAGAGGGTTAGTCCAAACATCGCTTAAACCAATCTTACCCCAATTGGCCAAAGGGGGGCACTATATCATTTTGAAAGAAGGCGTCAAGTACATTACATGAAACTTTTTCTTTTTTCTTTTCTTTTAAAAAAAAATGACAAGTCCATCATGTGTGGCTGCTGTAGTATAGTGGTCAGTGCCTGTGCCTGTTATACGGATGGTTGTCAGTTCAAACCCCACATCGGGTTGAGTTGATGTTAATATCCTGGATGCCATGGTATGTGCATATGTCAAACTCTTTAATGTTGACACGTCTGATCTAACTCCAGATCACGTTCATGTTTAAAATGAGCCCCACAACTACTGTAGATTTACCTGAAACTTTTTATTTTTTCTTTTCTTTAAAGAAAAAATGACAGGTCCATTACATGTGACTGTGGTAGTGTAGTGGTCAGTGACTGTGCCTGGTATACGGATTGTTGGCAGTTCAAACCCCACGTAGGGTTGAGTTGATGTTAACATCCTCGATGCCCATGGCATGTGCATATGTCAAACTCTTTAATGTTGACACGTCTGATCTAGCTCCAGATCACGTTCATGTTTAAAATGAGCCCTTCTCTACCGGCTGTTTTTTTCTGTTTTGAGTAAAATGAGCCCTTCTCTACCGGCAGTTTTTTTCTGTTTTGAGTAAAAGAAAATATGATCACTCGAAAATGTCAGAAATACTCAGATTACATTTACTCAGATTGATTTCACCCCAAGCCTCCAAAATATAAAAAAGAAATCAATAAAATCAAGGCACTCAGCCTACATAGAACTTTTTTTTTTAAACAAACATGGTTAACAGATCCTGTGGCTGCCTAGTGTAGTGGTCAGGGCACATGCCTTAGATGCAGAAGCTTGTTGGATCAAATCCCACCTGGGGCCAGTGGCCTAGTGGTTTTAGTGTCTGCCCTGAGACTAGGAGATCCGGGTTCAAACCCGGGTCGCGTCATACCAAAGATTCTAAAAAATGGGACCCAGTGCCTCCCTGCTTGAAACTCAGCATCAAGGGTTGGATTGGGGGTAACTCCCTGCGACATACTAGCGTCATGATGTACTTGTACATCAAGCTGCCTTACGCTACAGAAACAGGAGATAGGCTCCCGCCCTATGAGATTCATAGCCTGGCTGATTCATATGGTCTTCATAGCTCAGCAAGGCTTACTATGTACATCATCAAACTGTGCATAGTATCACAGTTTTTTTATGTCTGTTGCATATAGGCCTACAGTCTTTTGCATACATGTTGTGTAGAGGCCAATTTGTGCTTTTACCTATAACCACCGATTAGTGTAAAACTTTGTATGCACACTTCCCAGAGGCCAAGGAAAAACCTGTGCCCTGCATTTTTCACATCTGCCATTTATAGCGCCACCAGAAGGCCGACTTACAGTATGTAAAACACATTCTTCGATATTACTCCTTCAGATTTTATCCGAAAATCACACAAATCAGTACACAGTAGTCTCTACAGTGATGTAATCATGACAGATTTGTCAGATATCATATTCTATCTAATTGGCTAACATTGAATTCCAAGGTTTGCAGGATTGCTCCTTTTTGAACAAAATGTCTCAAATCATGAACGTAGCCTGCTATGTGTGTGAAATTTTGCACACACATTCCCACTAGGCCAAGGAACAGATGCCACCCTTCTCACATTGGCCTGTTATAGCGCCACCAGCGGGTCAATTTTTGCAAAACACATTTTTGGAACAAAATGCTTCAAATCCCGCATGCAGCGTACGATTGCCGTGAAAGGCCCAAGAACACGTGGCACCCTTTTCACTTTGGCCTATTATAGAGTCACCACTAGGCCAAAAAAAACCTACCTGACCTGCCGGAGTCCTGTTCGGAAGAACACTGCTTCTAGTTTTTCTTTGATGTCTTCTTTGCTTTCCCTTGATGCCTTTTTGCTTTCCTGCTTTTTATGCCTTGGCCACTTTATCGCTGCTTGCAGCTATATTTACTATTATTATTATTATTCTTCCGCCACTTTTGCTCTAGCGGCTAGACCGTGCAGTCGCTTTTTACGAAACTCGGCAGTATGGCAGAGGACTATGCCAAACGGCTAAAACGCGAAGCTCGCAACAATCGGCCAAAGGGTGGCGCTGTAGGAAGCCTTCGAAAGTGCAAACTTTGAACTGGTGTAGCTCATGCCCTGTTTCAGGTACAGCAATGAAACCTGTATACACTTATGCGTCTCCTCATACCGAACAACTTTTACGCTCTGACTTTTGACCTCTGACCTTTACTTCTCCCACAATTTTGAATTATATGAAAAACAGTCAAAATCTATCTCCTCCTGGGATTTTCGCGTAACGTGCGCGAAACTTTTTTTACATGAACTTTGGACCAACACGGTCATCGCACAGCGGCCGGATTTTCTTTAAAGCGAAACATTATTTTTTAATAATTAACCGTATAATGCAGTTTCATGCAAATTATTCTTCTGCCTCTAAATCATACATGCAAAGTGACACGTTCATGGCAGTATGGCAGAGGACTATGCCAAACGGCTAAAACGCGAAGCTCGCAACAATCGGCCAAAGGGTGGCGCTGTAGGAAGCCTTCGAAAGTGCAAACTTTGAACTGGTGTAGCTCATGCCCTGTTTCAGGTACAGCAATGAAACTTGTATACAAGTATGCGTCTCCTCATGCCGAACAACTTTTACGCTCTGACTTTTGACCTCTGACCTTTACCTCTCCCACAATTTTGAATTATATGAAAAACAGTGAAAATCTATCTCCTCCTGGGATTTTCGCGTAACGTGCGCGAAACTTTTTTTACATGAACTTTGGACCAACACGGTCATCGCACAGCGGCCGGATTTCTTTTAAAGCGAAACATTATGTTTTAATAATTCACTCAATGTTGCAGTTATATGCAAATTATTCTTCTGCCTCTAAATCATACATGCAAAGTGACACGTTCATGGCATTTGGCAAATATGTAGAGGGTTAGTCCAAATATCACTGAAAGCAATCTTACTCCAATTGGCCAAAGGGGGGCGCTATACGAAGCGTTTGAAAACTCAAACTTTAAAGGGGCATAAGTCATGCCTCGTTTCGTTTAAAGACATGCAACTTGGTTACACGCGTGCCTTGACTCAAGCGGAAGACATCCGTGTCTTTGTTAAGTAAGCTCCGTCCTTAGATTTTCCGCAATTTTGAGCAGTTTGTAAAACACTTAAACCCGCTTTTATTCCGGAACTTTCGCGTCACGTGCACGGAACTTTTTTTACATGAACTTTGGACCAATATCTAAAAATCTGTCAGATCGGATTTTTAAAAAATTGAAATATGCATTTTTAATAATTCAATAAATATTGCAAGTTGTATGCAAATTATTCTCCTGCCTCTAAAACATACATGCAAAGTAAAATTTTCATGATGAACTACTGTAGAGGGATAGTCCAAACATCGCTGAAACCAATCTTACCCCAATTGGCCAAAGGGGGGCACTATATCATTTTGAAAGAAGGCGTCAAGTACATTACATGAAACTTTTTCTTTTTTCTTTTCTTTTTTTTAAAAATGACAAGTCCATCATGTGTGGCTGCTGTAGTGTAGTGGTCAGTGCCTGTGCCTGATATACGGATGGTTGTCAGTTCAAACCCCACATCGGGTTGAGTTGATGTTAATATCCTGGATGCCATGGTATGTGCATATGTCAAACTCTTTAATGTTGACACGTCTGATCTAACTCCAGATCACGTTCATGTTTAAAATGAGCCCCACAACTACTGTAGATTTACATGAAACTTTTTCTTTTTTCTTTTCTTTTTTTTTTAAATGACGGGTCCATAATGTGTGACTGCCGCAGTGTTGTGGTCAGTGCCTGTGCCTGGTATACGGATGGTTGGCAGTTCAAACCCCACGTTGGGTTGAGTTGATGTTAACATCCTGGATGCCCATGGCATGTGCATATGTCAAACTCTTTAATGTTGACACATCTGATCTAGCTCCAGATCATGTTCATGTTTAAAATGAGCCCTTCTCTACCGGCTGTTTTTTTCTGTTTTGAGTAAAATGAGCCCTTCTCTACCGGCTGTTTTTTTCTGTTTTGAGTAAAAGAAAATATGATCACTCGAAAATGTCAGAAATACTCCGATTACATTTACTCAGATTGATTTCACCCCAAGCCTCCAAAATATAAACTAGACCAGGTCACCTGGTTCTGCCAGACCCGCAATGAAAATCAGAATGCAAGGAAGGGGTGCAGCTGTGTATGAGTGTGTGTGTGTGTGTGTGTGTGTGTGTGTGTGAGTGCGTGCGTGCGTGTGAGTGCGTGCGTGTGAGTGCGTGCGTGTGTGCGTGTGAGTGCGTGCGTGCGTGTGTGCGTGTGCGTGTGCACGTGTGCGCGTGCGCGTGTGTGCGTGTGCGTGTGCGTGCGCGTGCGCGTGCGTGTGCGTGTGTGTGTGCGTGTGTGTGTGTGTGTGTGTGTGCGTGCGTGTGTGCGTGCGTGTGTGTGTGTGTTACACACACACGCATCTGCCCCTCCCTTGCTCGGCTGATTGCCTTGAGTGCCGTCACCTGTGTGTGCACAGTGAGGAAAAGAGGGACAGACCGACAGACAGACCGACCGACAGACAAAGCCTTTTGTAGGCCGACCCTCTGGGTCTGGCAAAAATAAATCAATAAAATCAAGGCACTCAAACTACATAGAACTTTTTTTTTTAAACAAACATGGTCAACAGATCCTGTGGCTGCCTAGTGTAGTGGTCAGGGTATATGCCTTTCATGCAGAAGGTCGTTGGATCGAATCCTGCTTGGGGTTTATATAAGCATAATACCATGACATTTAGTAGACTTTACAGTTTGGTTCCTTGAACAATGTCTCATATGGAGCCTTCCTAAAAATGTCCCCCAACCCCCCTTGATGCGTATTTTAATATCCGCCATTACTAAATAATGTATTTTGCATCATAAATCCTGAAACAAGCATTATAATACAAACTGTCATGTCTACACCTATGTTGTGATTTTCAAGGATTGCAATGATATCATGTACCAGCTCCAGTGGCCTAGTGGTTTCAGTGTCTGCCCTGAGACTAGGAGATCCGGGTTCAAACCCGGGTCGCGTCATACCAAAGATTCTAAAAAATGGGACCCAGTGCCTCCCTGCTTGAAACTCAGCATCAAGGGTTGGATTGGGGGTAACTCCCTGCGACATACTAGCGTCATGATGTACTTGTACATCAAGCTGCCTTACGCTACAGAAACAGGAGATAGGCTCCTGCCCTATGAGATTCATAGCCTGGCTGATTCATATGGTCTTCATAGCTCAGCCAGGCTTACTATGTACATCATCAAACTGTGCATAGTATCACAGTTTTTTTATGTCTGTTGCATATAGGTCTACAGTCTTTTGCATACATGTTGTGTAGAGGCCAATTTGTGCTTTTACCTATAACCACCGATTAGTGCAAAACTTTGTATGCACACTTCCCAGAGGCCAAGGAAAAACCTGTGCCCTGCATTTTTCACATCTGCCATTTATAGCGCCACCAGAAGGCCGACTTACAGTATGTAAAACACATTCTTCGATATTACTCCTTCAGATTTTATCCGAAAATCACACAAATCAGTACACAGTAGTCTCTACAGTGATGTAATCATGACAGATTTGTCAGATATCATATTCTATCTAATTGGCTAACATTGAATTCCAAGGTTTGCAGGATTGCTCCTTTTTGAACAAAATGTCTCAAATCATGAACGTAGCCTGCTATGTGTGTGAAATTTTGCACACACATTCCCACTAGGCCAAGGAACAGATGCCACCCTTCTCACATTGGCCTGTTATAGCGCCACCAGCGGGTAAATTTTTGCAAAACCCATTTTTGGAACAAAATGCTTCAAATCCCGCATGCAGCGTACGATTGCCGTGAAAGGCCCAAGAACACGTGGCACCCTTTTCACTTTGGCCTATTATAGAGTCACCACTAGGCCAAAAAAAAACCTACCTGACCTGCCGGAGTCCTGTTCGGAAGAACACTGCTTCTAGTTTTTCTTTGATGTCTTCGTTGCTTTCCCTTGATGCCTTTTTGCTTTCCTGCTTTTTATGCCTTGGCCACTTTATCGCTGCTTGCAGCTATATTTACTATTATTATTATTATTCTTCCGCCACTTTTTCTCTAGCGGCTAGACCGTGCAGTCGCTTTTTACGAAACTCGGCAGTATGGCAGAGGACTATGCCAAACGGCTAAAACGCGAAGCTCGCAACAATCGGCCAAAGGGTGGCGCTGTAGGAAGCCTTCGAAAGTGCAAACTTTGAACTGGTGTAGCTCATGCCCTGTTTCAGGTAAAGCAATGAAACCTGTATACACTTATGCGTCTCCTCATGCCGAACAACTTTTACGCTCTGACTTTTGACCTCTGACCTTTACCTCTCCCACAATTTTGAATTATATGAAAAACAGTCAAAATCTATCTCCTCCTGGGATTTTCGCGTAACGTGCGCGAAACTTTTTTTACATGAACTTTGGACCAACACGGTCATCGCACAGCGGCCGGATTTTCTTTAAAGCGAAACATTATTTTTTAATAATTACCCGTATAATGCAGTTTCATGCAAATTATTCTTCTGCCTCTAAATCATACATGCAAAGTGACACGTTCATGGCAGTATGGCAGAGGACTATGCCAAACGGCTAAAACGCGAAGCTCGCAACAATCGGCCAAAGGGTGGCGCTGTAGGAAGCCTTCGAAAGTGCAAACTTTGAACTGGTGTAGCTCATGCCCTGTTTCAGGTACAGCAATGAAACCTGTATACACTTATGCGTCTCCTCATGCCGAACAACTATTACGCTCTGACTTTTGACCTCTGACCTTTACCTCTCCCACAATTTTAAATTATATGAAAAACAGTAAAAATCTATCTCCTCCTGGGATTTTCGCGTAACGTGCGCGAAACTTTTTTTTACATGAACTTTGGACCAACACGGTCATCGCACAGTGGCCGGATTTTCTTTAAAGCGAAACATTATTTTTTAATAATTCACTCAATGTTGCAGTTTTATGCAAATTATTCTTCTGCCTCTAAATCATACATGCAAAGTGACACGTTCATGGCATTTGGCAAATATGTAGAGGGTTAGTCCAAATATCACTGAAAGCAATCTTACTCCAATTGGCCAAAGGGGGGCGCTATACGAAGCGTTTGAAAACTCAAACTTTAAAGGGGCATAAGTCATGCCTCGTTTCGTTTGAAGACATGCAACTTGCTTACACGCGTGCCTTGACTCAAGCGGAAGACATCTGTGTCTTTGTTAAGTAAGCTCCGCCCTTAGATTTTCCGACATTTTTAGCAGTTTGTAAAACACTTAAACCCGCTTTTATTCCGGAACTTTCGCGTCACGTGCACGGAACTTTTTTTACATGAACTTTGGACCAATATCTAAAGATCTGTCAGATCGTTTTTTTTTTTTTTTTTATTGAAACATGCTTTTTTAATAATTCAATCAACATTGCAAGTCTTATGCAAATTATTCTTCTGCCTCTAAAACATACATGCAAAGTAAAATTTCATGATGAACTACTATAGAGGGTTAGTCCAAATATCACTGAAACCAATCTTACCCCAATTGGCCAAAGGGGGGCGCTATATCATTTTGAAAGAAGGCGTCAAGTTAATTACATGAAACTTTTTCTTTTTTCTTTTCTTTTTTTTTAAATGACAGGTCCATTATGTGTGACTGCCGTAGTGTAGTGGTCAGTGCCTGTGCCTGATATTCGGATGGTTGTGAGTTCGAACCCCACGTTGGGTAGAGTTGATGTTAACATCCTGGATGCCCATGGCATGTGCATATGTGAAACTCTTTAATGTTGACACGTCTGATCTAACGTTCATGTTTAAAATGAGCCCTTCTCTACCGGCCGTTTTGAGTAAATGAAAATATGATCACTCGAAAATGTCAGAAATACTCAGATTACATTTACTCAGATTGATTTCATCCCAAGCCTCCAAAATATAAAAAAGAAATCAATAAAATCAAGGCACTCAGCCTACATAGAACTTTTTTTTTTTAAACAAACATGGTTAACACATCCTGTGGCTGCCTAGTGTAGTGGTCAGGGCACATGCCTTACATGCAGAAGCTCGTTGGATCGAATCCCACCTGGGGCTTGTATAAGCATAAAACCATGACATAAATCCTGAAACCTGAAACAAGCATTATAATACAAACTGTCATGTCTACACCTATGTTGTGATTTCCAAGGATTGCAATGATACCATGTACCAGCTCAGTGGTCTAGTGGTTTGAGTGTCTGCCCTGAGACTGGGAGATCTGGGTTCAAACCCGGGTTGCGTCATACCAAAGATTCTAAAAAATGGGACCCAGTTCCTCCCTGCTTGAAACTCAACATCTAGGGTTGGATTGGGGGTAACTCCCTGCGACATACTAGTGTCATGTCCAGGGGGTGTACTTGTACAACAAGTTACCTTGCGCTACAGAAACGGCGATTCATAGCCTGGCCGATTCATATGGTCTTCATAGCTCAGCAAGGCTTACTATGTACATCATCAAACTGTCCAGGTGCATAGTATCACAGTTTTTTTTTTTTTTTTATGTCTGTTGCATATAGGCCTACAGTCTTTTGCATACATGTTGTGTAGAGGCCAATTTGTGCTTTTACCTATAACCACCGATTAGTGTAAAACTTTGTATGCATGAAACTTTTTCTTTTTTTTTTCTTTTTTTTTAAATGACAGGTCCTTTATGCGTGACTACCGTAGTGTAGTGGTCAGTACCTGTGCCTGATATACGGATGGTTGTGAGCTCAAACCCCACGTCGGGTTGAGTTGATGTTAACATCCTGGATGCCCATGGCATGTGCGTATGTCAAACTCTTTAATGTTGACACGTCTGATCTAACTCCAGATCACGTTCATGTTTAAAATGAGCCCTTCTCTACCAGCCGTTTTTTTTCTGTTCTGAGTAAAAGAAAATATGATCACTCGAAAATGTCAGAAATACATACAATAGATTACATTTACTCAGATTGATTTCACCCCAAGCCTCCAAAATATAAAAAAGAAATCAATAAAATCAAGGCACTCAGCCTACATAGAACTTTTTTTTTAAACAAACATGGCAAACAGATTCTGTGGCTGCATAGTGTATTGGTCAGGGCATATGCCTTTCATGCAGAAGGTCGTTGGATCGAATCCCGCCTGGGGTTTATATAAGCGTAAAACCATGATATTTGGTACACTTCACAGTTTGGTTCCTTGAACAATGTCTGATATGGAGCCTTCCTAAAAATGTCCCCCAACCCCCCTTGATGTGTATTTTAATATCCGCCATTACTAAATAATGTATTTTGCATCATAAATCCTGAAACAAGCATTATAATACAAACTGTCATGTCTACACCTATGTTGTGATTTCCAAGGATTGCAACGATATCATGTACCAGCTCAGTGGCCTAGTGGTTTGAGTGTCTGCCCTGAGACTGGGAGATCCAGGTTCAAGCCCCGGTCGCGTCATACCAAAGATTCTAAAAAATGTTACCCAGTGCCTCCCTGCTTGAAACTCAGAATCAGGGGTTGGAATGGGGGAAACTACCTGTGACATGCTAGCGTCATGTCCAGGGGGTGTACTTGTACATCAAGTTGCCTTATGCTACAGAAACAGGAGATAGGCTCCTGCCCTATGAGATTCATAGCCGTGCCGATTCATATGATCTTCATAGCTCAGCAAGGCTTACTAGGTTCAGGTTCAGGTTTATTAGTCAAATGCATATCCATACAGGTATAGACATACAATGAAATGCTTGTGCCAGGAGCACTCTCAGCCTTATTACACACAAAAAAACAAGACAACAACAGGTCACCCAGGACAACCCAAAAACAACAAAACAACCATACAGTGTAACAGTGTACAGTATAAAAACTGCGTATATTGCACATGACTACCTACGTCTCGCTTCCATCTCTTCGTTAAGCAACCTGATTGCTTGAGCATAAAAACTATTACTGAAACGGGTGGTGTGAGATTTGATGCTCTGGTAACGTTTTTTGGATGGGAGGAGATAGAACAGGGAATGGGCGGGATGACAGCTGTCCTTTAAGATGTTCTCTGTCTTTTTCTTACAGCGTGTGTTATAGATTGTGTGTAGCTGTGGTAATTCTGTGCCAATGATTTTGGCAGCTCTCTTCACAATTCTCTGTAACTGTGTACTGTCTTGAACAGTCACGTTACCAAACCACACTGTGATGCATCCTGTCAAAACACTTTCTATGGTACAGCGATAGAAATTAACAAGAGCCTTGGTGCTCAGGCCAAATCTCCTGAGGCGCCTCAGAAAGTACAATCGCTGCTGTGCTTTCATAAGGATACCTTCGCTGTTTTGAGACCATGTGAGTGAGTTTGTTATGTGAACACCCAGGAATTTGAAACTGAAAATATGTACAGTACATAATCAAACTGTCCAGGTGTAACAGTTTTTTATGTCTGTTGCATATAGGCCTACAGTCTTTTGCATACATGTTGTGTAGAGGCCAATTTGTGCTTTGACCTATAACCACCGATTAGTTTAAAACTTTGTATGCACACTTCCCAGAGGCCAAGGAAAAACCTGTGCCCTGCATTTTTCACATCTGCCATTTATAGCGCCACCAGAAGGCCAACTTACAGTATGTAAAACACATTCTTCGATATTACTCCTTCAGATTTTATCCGAAAATCACACAAATCAGTACACAGTATCTCTACAGTGATGTAATCATGACGGATTTGTCAGATATAATATTCTATCTAATTGGCTAACATTGAATTCCAAGGTTTGCAGGATTGCTCCTTTTTGAACAAAATGTCTCAAACGCAGCCTGCTATGTGTGTGAGATTTTGCACACACATTCCCACTAGGCCAAGGAACAGATGCCACCCTTCTCACATTGGCCTGTTATAGCGCCACCAGCGGGTCAATTTTTGCCAAACACATTTTTGGAACAAAATGCTTCAAATCCCGCATGCAGCGTCCGATTGCCGTGAAAGGCCCAAGAACACGTGGCACCCTTTTCACTTTGGCCTATTATAGAGTCACCGCTAGGCCAAACAAAAACCTCCCTGACCTGCCGGAGTCCTGTTCGGAAGAACACTGCTTCCAGTTTTTCTTTGATTTGTTCTTTGCTTTCCCTTGATGCTTTTTTGCTTTCCTGCTTTTTCTGCCTTGGCCACTTTATCGCTGCTTGCAGCTATATTTAGTGGCCAAGGCCACGAAGTGGCAAAAGGCCACTCATTGTTATTGGACTTCATCATTACTATTATTAGTGGCCAAGGCCACGAAGTGGCAATGCCTTGGCCACTCATTGTTATTGGACTTCATCTCCTTCTTCCGCCACTTTTTCTCTAGCGGCTAGATCGTGCAGTCGCTTTTTACGAAACTCGGCAGTATGGCAGAGGACTATGCCAAATGGCTAAAACGCGAAGCTCGCAACAATCGGCCAAAGGGTGGCGCTGTAGGAAGCCTTTGAACAATGCCAACTTTGAACTGGTGTAGCTCATGCCCTGTTTCAGGTACAGCAATGAAACCTGTATACACTTATGCGTCTCCTCATGCCAAACAACTTTTATGCTCTGACTTTTGACCTCTGACCTTTACTTCTCCCACAATTTTGAATTATATGAAAAACAGTCAAAATCTATCTCCTCCTGGGATTTTCGCGTAACGTGCGCAAAACCTTTTTTTACATGAACTTTGGACCAATGCGGTCATCGCACAGCGGCCGGATTTCTTTTAAAGCGAAACATTATTTTTTAATAATTCACTCAATGTTGCAGTTTTATGCAAATTATTCTTCTGCCTCTAAATCATACATGCAAAGTGACACGTTCATGGCATTTGGCAAATATGTCGAGGGTTAGTCCAAATATCACTGAAAGCAATCTTACTCGAATTGGCCAAAGGGGGGCGCTATACGAAGCGTTTGAAAACTCAAACTTTAAAGGGGCATAAGTCATGCCTCATTTTGTTTAAAGACATGCAACTTGGTTACACGCGTGCCTTGACTCAAGCGGAAGCCATCCGTGTCTTTGTTAAGTACGCTCCGTCCTTAGATTTTCTGCCATTTTGAGCAGTTTGTAAAACACTTAAACTCGCTTTTATTCCGGAACTTTTGCGTCACGTGCACGGAACTTTTTTTACATGAACTTTGGACCAATATCTAAAGATCTGTCAGATCGGATTTTTTTTAAATTTAAACATGCTTTTTTAATAATTCAATGAATATTGCAAGTTTTATGCAAATTATTCTTCTGCCTCTAAAACATACATGCAAAGTAACATTTTCATGATGAACTACTGTAGAGGGTAAGTCCAAATATCACTGAAACCAATCTTACCCCAATTGGCCAAAGGGGGGCGCTATATCATTTTGAAAGAAGGCGTCAAGTACATTACTTGAAAATTTTTCTTTTTTCTTTTCTTTTTGTTTTTTAAATGACAGGTCCATTATGTGTGACTGCCGTAGTGTAGTGGTCAGTGCCTGTGCCTGGTATACGGATGGTTGTCGGTTCAAACCCCACATCGGGTTGAGTTGATGTTAACATTCACTTTGGCCTATTATAGAGTCACCACTAGGCCAAAAAAAACCTACCTGACCTGCCGGAGTCCTGTTCGGAAGAACACTGCTTCTAGTTTTTCTTTGATGTCTTCTTTGCGTTCCCTTGATGCCTTTTTGCTTTCCTGCTTTTTCTGCCTTGGCCACTTTATCGCTGCTTGCAGCTATATTTATTATTATTCTTCCGCCACTTTTTCTCTAGCGGCTAGACCGTGCAGTCGCTTTTTACGAAACTCGGCAGTATGGCAGAGGACTATGCCAAACGGCTAAAACGCGAAGCTCGCAACAATCGGCCAAAGGGTGGCGCTGTAGGAAGCCTTCGAAAGTGCAAACTTTGAACTGGTGTAGCTCATGCCCTGTTTCAGGTACAGCAATGAAACCTGTATACACTTATGCGTCTCCTCATGCCGAACAACTTTTACGCTCTGACTTTTGACCTCTGACCTTTACCTCTCCCACAATTTTGAATTATATGAAAAACAGTCAAAATCTATCTCCTCCTGGGATTTTCGCGTAACGTGCGCGAAACTTTTTTTACATGAACTTTGGACCAACACGGTCATCGCACAGCGGCCGGATTTTCTTTAAAGCGAAAGATTATTTTTTAATAATTCACTGTATAATGCAGTTTCATGCAAATTATTCTTCTGCCTCTAAATCATACATGCAAAGTGACACGTTCATGGCAGTATGGCAGAGGACTATGCCAAACGGCTAAAACGCGAAGCTCGCAACAATCGGCCAAAGGGTGGCGCTGTAGGAAGCCTTTGAAAGTGCAAACTTTGAACTGGTGTAGCTCATGCCCTGTTTCAGGTACAGCAATGAAACCTGTATACACTTATGCGTCTCCTCATGCCGAACAACTTTTATGCTCTGACTTTTGACCTCTGACCTTTACCTCTCCCACAATTTTGAATTATATGAAAAACAGTCAAAATCTATCTCCTCCTGGGATTTTGGCGTAACGTGCGCGAAACTTTTTTTACATGAACGTTGGACCAATACGGTCATCGCACAGCGGCCGGATTTCTCTTAAAGCGAAACATTATTTTTTAATAATTCACTCAATGTTGCAGTTTTATGCAAATTATTCTTCTGCCTCTAAATCATACATGCAAAGTGACACGTTCATGGCATTTGGCAAATATGTAGAGAGTTAGTCCAAATACCACTGAAAGCAATCTTACTCCAATTGGCCAAAGGGGGGGCGATATACGAAGCGTTTGAAAACTCAAACTTTAAAGGGGCATAAGTCATGCCTCGTTTCGTTTGAAGACATGCAACTTGCTTACACGCGTGCCTTGACTCAAGCGGAAGACATCTGTGTATTTGTTAAGTAAGCTCCGCCCTTAGATTTTCCGCCACTTTGAGCAGTTTGTAAAACACTTAAACCCGCTTTTATTCCGGAACTTTCGCGTCACGTGCACAGAACTTTTTTTACATGAACTTTGGACGAATATCTAAAGATCTGTCAGATCGTTTTTTTTTTTATTGAAACATGCTTTTTTTAATAATTCAATCAACATTGCAAGTCTTATGCAAATTATTCTTCTGCCTCTAAAACATACATGCAAAGTAACATTTCATGATGAACTACTATAGAGGGTTAGTCCAAATATCACTGAAACCAATCTTACCCCAATTGGCCAAAGGGGGGCGCTATATCATTTTGAAAGAAGGCGTCAAGTACATTACATGAAACTTTTTATTTTTTCTTTTATTTATTTTTTTTATTATGTGTGACTGCCGTAGTGTAGTGGTCAGTGCCTGTGCCTGATATTCGGATGGTTGTGAGTTCGAACCCCACGTTGGGTAGAGTTGATGTTAACATCCTGGATGCCCATGGCATGTGCTTATGTCAAACTCTTTAATGTTGACACGTCTGATCTAACTCCAGATCACGTTCATGTTTAAAATGAGCCCTTCTCTACCGGCCGTTTTGAGTAAAAGAAAATATGATCACTCGAAAATGTCAGAAATACTCAGATTACATTTACTCAGATTGATTTCACCCCAAGCCTCCAAAATATAAAAAAGAAATCAATAAAATCAAGGCACTCAGCCTACATAGAACTTTTTTTTAAAACAAACATGGTTAACAGATCCTCTGGCTCCCTAGTGTAGTGGTCAGGGCACATGCCTTACATGCAGAAGCTCGTTGGATCGAATCCCACCTGGGGCTTGTATAAGCATAAAACCATGACATAAATCCTGAAACCTGAAACAAGCATTATAATACAAACTGTCATGTCTACACCTATGTTGTGATTTCCAAGGATTGCAATGATATCATGTACCAGCTCAGTGGCCTAGTGGTTTGAGTCTCTGCCCTGAGACTGGGAGATCCAGGTTCAAACCCCGGTCGTGTCATACCAAAGATTCTAAAAAATGTTACCCAGTGCCTCCCTGCTTGAAACTCAGAATCAGGGGTTGGAATGGGGGAAACTACCTGTGACATGCTAGCGTCATGTCCAGGGGGTGTACTTGTACATCAAGTTGCCTTACGCTACAGAAACAGGAGATAGGCTCCTGCCCTATGAGATTCATAGCCGTGCCGATTCATATGATCTTCATAGCTCAGCAAGGCTTACTATGTACAGTACATAATCAAACTGTCCAGGTGCATAGTGTTTTTTATGTCTGTTGCATATAGGCCTACAGTCTTTTGCATACATGTTGTGTAGAGGCCAATTTGTGCTTTTACCTATAACCACCGATTAGTTTAAAACTTTGTATGCACACTTCCCAGAGGCCAAGGAAAAACCTGTGCCCTGCATTTTTCACATCTGCCATTTATAGCGCCACCAGAAGGCCAACTTACAGTATGTAAAACACATTCTTCGATATTACTCCTTCAGATTTTATCCGAAAATCACACAAATCAGTACACAGTATCTCTACAGTGATGTAATCATGACGGATTTGTCAGATATCATATTCTATCTAATTGGCTAACATTGAATTCCAAGGTTTGCAGGATTGCTCCTTTTTGAACAAAATGTCTCAAACGCAGCCTGCTATGTGTGTGAGATTTTGCACACACATTCCCACTAGGCCAAGGAACAGATGCCACCCTTCTCACATTGGACTGTTATAGCGCCACCAGCGGGTCAATTTTTGCAAAACACATTTTTGGAACAAAATGCTTCAAATCCCGCATGCAGCGTCCGATTGCCGTGAAAGGCCCAAGAACACGTGGCACCCTTTTCACTTTGGCCTATTATAGAGTCACCGCTAGGCCAAAAAAAAACCTACCTGACCTGCCAGAGTCCTGTTCGGAAGAACACTGCTTCTAGTTTTTCTTTGATATTCTTCTTTGCTTTCCCTTGATGCCTTTTTGCTTTCCTGCTTTTTATGCCTTGGACACTTTATCGCTGCTTGCAGCTATATTTATCATTATTATTGTATTTAGTGGCCAAGGCCACGAAGTGGCAAATGGCCACTCATTGATATTGGACTTCATCATTATTATTATTCTTCCGCCACTTTTTCTCTAGCGGCTAGACCGTGCAGTCGCTTTTTACGAAACTCGGCAGTATGGCAGAGGACTATGCCAAACGGCTAAAACGCGAAGCTCGCAACAATCGGCCAAAGGGTGGCGCTGTAGGAAGCCTTTGAAAAATGCCAACTTTGAACTGGTGTAGCTCATGCCCTGTTTCAGGTACAGCAATGAAACCTGTATACACTTATGCGTCTCCTCATGCCGAACAACTTTTACGCTCTGACTTTTGACCTCTGACCTTTACTTCTCCCACAATTTTGAATTATATGAAAAACAGTCAAAATCTATCTCCTCCTGGGATTTTCGCGTAACGTGCGCAAAACTTTTTTTTACATGAACTTTGGACCAACGCGGTCATCGCACAGCGGCCGGATTTCTTTTAAAGCGAAACATAATTTTTTAATAATTCACTGTATAATGCAGTTTTATGCAAATTATTCTTCTGCCTCTAAATCATACATGCAAAGTGACACGTTCATGGCATTTGGCAAATATGTAGAGGGTTAAACCAAATATCACTGAAAGCAATCTTACTCCAATTGGCCAAAGGGGGGCGCTATACGAAGCGTTTGAAAACTCAAACTTTAAAGGGGCATAAGTCATGCCTCGTTTCGTTTGAAGACATGCAACTTGCTTACATGCGTGCCTTGACTCAACCGGAAGACATCTGTGTCTTTGTTAAGTAAGCTCCGCCCTTAGATTTTCCGCCATTTTGAGCAGTTCGTAAAACACTTAAACCCGCTTTTATTCCGGAACTTTCGCGTCACGTGCACAGAACTTTTTTTACATGAACTTTGGACCAATATCTAAAGATCTGTCAGATCGGATTTTTTAAAAATTGAAACATGCTTTTTTAATAATTCAATCAACATTGTAAGTTTTATGCAAATTATTCTTCTGCCTCTAAAACATACATGCAAAGTAAAATTTTCATGATGAACTACTGTAGAAGGTTAGTCCAAAAATCGTTGAAACCAAAAAGAATCATATTTGAATTGGGGACCCCCCACCCTGACGTGAGTAGGGGTTTCCCATGATCTGGGCCTTTATTAGGCTAGATGCAGAATAGAGCTGGGACGTTCGCGAACGAATCAAATCTTTTGAACGGCTCTTTGAAGTGAACGATGGGATCCGGTTCGCGCAGTAGAGAGCCGTTTATTTGGGGGGGGGAGACCAAATTCTTCTTAAAAATATATAAATATACAACGAGCCAATGAGCCAGTCTTTTGAACGGCTCTTTTTAGTGAGCCAGATCGATGGTACTGTCTCACTTCAAAGAGCCATAAATCCCACCTCTAATGCAGAATAGACCCAAACACAGCTGCCCAGCAATTTGCAATCAAAAGTATAAAGTCAGTCTTTCTGCAGTAACTTGCTCAGTGTGGTCCACAACACTGGAGGTGTTACAGGCAGCAGGTATGTACTCTTTATTTATTTCAACAACTATTCCAAGTTCTGACAGTTTAATTCATTCATTATTTATACTTACCCATGCAATAATTTGACTTTTAGATACCATACCTACCTGATCCACTCGCTACACTGGCTGTGTGAATGAGGAACATTGTGACTTGGTGAGTGACCATGTGCTCTGTAATATAATGTTTTTTGGGATTTAAATGTAAAAAATATTTATTTTTGAATTTAATGCTTGTATGTAAGCTGCTAAGTTGATTATTGAATTGATGTATTTTGAGTTTAAAGACGGCTTGTAGATCAGCAGATTAGCAGAATATTTTTTTTAAGCTGGTAGATCGGCAGATTAACTGAATTTGTTATTTTGTATTCATTTTATTTTATATTCATTTTGCCTTTTTCTCTGTATCCAGTCCAGGTTTTTTGGCTAGGAACTGAACTGAATGATGGCAAGCCAGCCCTGTACAATCCCTGTATGATCCCAGTCCTGTTTCACCTATGGTCATGGGTAGGAAACTCAGCGGCAGCAACTCATACACAAACATTCCCCCCAGTTCTCTCGATCCCAATCTACACTTTGCCCTATGAACATTGAACACTCTGACTGACTTGACTACCAAGAACTTTGACCGGACGGATATTTGGGAATCAAATGTGAATATCAACTGTATGCATTCATGCTTTATTTTCCTTTTTCAATATAATTTCAAGCAATACAGTTTGGTCTCTTGAGTTTTATTTAATGTTGTCATCAATGTAATTCCTCCAACCAACACCTTCTTCTGCAACAACAGGTGTAGCATATGCTTTGTAGAGGGAAAGTATAAATTGCTAGTGGACCAAACTACAAGCCAATGCATTTTAATGTTTATGCCTGCCAGTTTATTGAATGATTGGGGTGGTGGTTATAATGGGTGTGGCCACTTCTCCTGGGTCTCTCCTGGACTGCTGTGGGCTGTTTCTCGAGTAATAGGAACATGCCAAGTGCTGTGAAGGAGAAGGGGTTTCAAGGGTTTCAGAGTAATTTGTTAATGAGTTTCCACCCAAAATATATTTGTTTAATAGTAACGCATCTTTTTTGTGACATGTATGTGTTTAGCTGTAAAATTGAAAAAACAATAAAAACAATGTAATAATAATGCATCTTTAGTGTATAGGTTAATTTTAGGCAATGGGTTATTTTGGAAGTATTTAAGTATTGTTGCTAATTGGGGCTGTGTCCTGTGGTACAGTCCACTTCTATTTAAAGGAGGCCACAGGGACAGACAAGGTAGTTAGTTGGACCTGCACTGAAGTGAGTTATGGAAGAAAAAAAGGTATTTGGCTGCAGACCCCATCTCAAAATATTTTGTTCCAGGGATCCCAAAAGTAAATAGGCCTATTTGCGTTAAAATATTCACTCTAGATGCCGAATAGATACACGAAGCTCAGATCCGTTGACAAATGAAAACTTCAACTTTTTTTCAATAAAAACTATTTAAGTTTAGTTTAATTTAAGTCTGACTCTGCTAGCCACTTACAGAAAAATAATGCTGCTATAATATTTTGCAATTGCAAATCTTTGTGTAAATAAACTGAAATTCATACTATTGCATGACTATTTCTTTATCATGTTTCACAAGCATCTGGGTCTACAATGCCAGTGGTGTAAAAGTAACTGAGTACATTTACTCAAATACTATCCTTAGTATAATTTTGAGGTATTTTATACTTCACTTGTATACTCTTACTTCTAGGCTACTCCAGTAAATGCTCATGCGTTGCATTGCATTGTGAGCTTGTAGATCTGCTATTTTCAAAAAAATTCAAGTTGATGCCAATACCTTTGTACTTTTATTCAGTATTTATCTCTATATATTCATGTTATTCCTGGCACCGCCCCCGTTATCCTGTTCATATCCTGAAAGAGGCAGAGGCTGAAAAAGCTGTCCTGAAAAACATCATTTGGTTTCCTGTTGTCCTTGCGTTAAAGTGTCAGTAGTTGGCGTTCTGGGCTCTGAATGTACCTGGGTTGCCATGTCTGCTTATAATAAGCAGTTTGTGTCTCTAAAAATACTATAGTTGCTTATTGGGCATTCTAATATTTTTAAACCAGTGTGTGAAGTTGGCTTGGTTTTAAGATTTTCATTTATCCAGCCTCCTCCATGCAATTTTGTAGCCTACAATGAAACCCAAAATTCAAAAATAGCAAAAATAAACTTTGACAAAAATAGAACTCAGGAACAAAAGGCAAAACTCAAGATAAAGGAAAAATAATAAACACAGCCCATGGATAGGGCCTTGCAGCTCTCTCGTTGTGTGGCGTGCGTGCATGCGTGTGCGTGCAATATCTTTAAGCAGAGTGCATATGTCTATAGGGCACAGGCGGCTAGACCAAGCCTCCAATATGGCCTCCAATATGGGGTCACGTGAACAAGAAAATATGATCACTCGAAAATTTCAGAAATACTCAGATTACATTTACTCAGATTGATTTCACCCCAAGCCTCCAAAATATGAAGAAAAAGAAAATCAATAAAATCAAGGCACTCAGCCTACATAGAACTTTTTTTTTTCTTTTTTTTAAAACAAACATGGTTAACAGATCCTGTGGCTGTCTAGTGTAGTGGTCAGGGCATGTGCCTTTCATGCAGAAGGACGTTGGATCGAATCCCGCTTTAGTGGAGCGTCGTAGCTCTTGAAACATGACAAATCGTTCAATTTTGCGATAAAAGCGCCAAACTTGGTAGATATGTTGATTGATATATTAGAAACAAATCTGGATATCGGGCCATCAAAAATTTTGATTTTTCAAAATGGCCACCAGCGGTTTGTTAAGCGACAGTTTTAGTGATAGGAAGCTGAAATGTTGCATGCTGTGTGTGCATGTTCATGTCAATTGGTTAAAAGGGGGTGTGGCAATGGGCGTGATCATAAAAAGGTGCAGAACTTTGATATAGATGCACAGATTTGCACAAAATGTTGTAGAAAGGTTGGTCACGACCCAAATAACAGCTGAGTAACTGTTCACACCATCTTCCAAAAAAGGGGTTTGTCATTAGGACCAGTGTAATACCAGTGTAGTACCAATACAAAACCAGAAGCTCCCTGTGGTCCAAACACCCAGAGGTCGTAGCGGCACGGGGCAAGGTGGAGGAAGCATGGCTTGGCTTTGCATGTGAGCCTACTGTGGAGAGACGTGGGATACTGAACGACGCCAAACAGCTTCTCTTCAGTATCTATGATAACATCAAGGGGGAGGAACTGATGGAGAGGGTGCAGAGAGTCCAGGCAGCGCATGGTGAGAGGCAGTATGGAGAAGCCTGGACGAGGATGAGGACCAAGGAAGAGGACCAAGGAGGGACAGGTAGAGGGACACACCAGTGAGGAGAGGGTAGCAACCTAGTTCAACCGCTTCCGAGGGCTGCTGGGCACAACATCAGATGGAGAGGAGGAAGATATACCATCATTCCTCCAGGACCTCAACATCAAGGATGATCCCTTCACGGTCACTGAGTTTGCCATGGTGAAAAACACTCTGAGAGAGGGTAAGAGTGCTGTGCCGGACGACATACCCCCAGAGGTCGTAAAGAACTGATGTCTTGACCACATCATCCTACAGTTCTGTAACCTTGCCCTGCTAGGCAACTACCGAGGCATCAGCCTGACCTGTATCGCAGCAAAGGTCTACAACCGGATGATACTAAACCGGATTCGGCATGCCATCGACCCTCACCCGAGGAAAACCAAAATGCCTTTCGAGAGGAGAGAACCACATTATCCCAGATCTTGGCCCTGAGGAGTTGAATTGAGGAGGTGAAGAAGAACAACCTGATTGGAGGGAGCTTCTGGTTTTGTACTGGTACTACACTGGTATTACACTGGTCCTAATGACAAACCCCTTTTTTAGAAGATGGTGTGAACAGTTACTCAGATGTTATTTGGGTCGTGACCAACCTTTCCACAACATTTTGTGCAAATCTGTGCATCTATATCAAAGTTATGCACCTTTTTATGATAGGCCACTCCCATTGCCACACCCCCTTTTAACCAATTGACATGAACATGCATACACAGCATGCAACATTTCAGCTTCCTATCACTAAAACTGTCGCTCCTAGAGGGTGATTTAGGAAGGTTTAACAAACCGCTAGCGGCCATTTTGAAAAATCAAAATTTTTGATGGCCCGATATCCAGATTTGTTTCTAATATATCAATCAACATATCTACCAAGTTTGGCGCTTTTATCGCAAAATTGAACGATTTTATAGCCACGCCGCCCTACTACTTGGGGTTGATATAAGCTTAAAATCATGACATTTGGTAGACTTTACAGTTTGGATCCTTGAACAATGTCTGATATGGAGCCTTCCCAATAATAATAATATCCGCTTACTAAATAATGTAGTTTGCATCATAACTCCTGAACCAAGCATTCTAATACAAACTGTGATGTCTACACCTATGTTGTGATGACCAAGGATTGCAATGATATCATGTACCGGCTCAGTGGCCTAGTGGTTTCAGTATCTGCCCTGAGACTGGGAGATCCGGGTTCAAACCCGGGTTGTGTCATACCAAAGACTATACAAAATTGGACCCAGTGCCTCCTGCTTGGCACTCAGCATCAAGGGTTTGATTGGGGGTAAGTCCCTGCGACATACTAGTGTCATGTCCAGGGGGTGTACTTGTACATCAAGCTGCCTCATGCTACATAAACAGGAGATAGGCTCCTGCCCTGTGAGACTCATGACTCGGCCGAGTCATATGGTCTTCATGGCTCAAACTGGGTGAATAGTATCACAGTATTTTATGTCTGTTGCATATAGTATTTTGCATACATGTTGTGTAAAGGTCAATTTGTGCTTTTACCTATAACTCCCCCGATTAGTGTAAAACTTTGTATGCACACTTCCCAGAGGCCAAGGAAAAACCTGTGCCCTGCATTTTTCACATCTGCCACCAGAAGGCCGAAAACACATTCTTCGATATTACTCCTTCAGATTTTATCAGAAAATCACACAAATCAGTACACACAGTATCTCTACAGTGATGTAATCATGACGGATTTGTCCGATATCATATTCTATCTAATTGGCTAACATTGAATTCCAAGGTTTGCAGGATTGCTCCTTTTTGAACAAAATGTCTCAAATCATGAACGTAGCCTGCTATGCGTGTGAGATTTTGCACACACATTCCCACTAGGCCAAGGAACAGATGCCACCCTTCTCACATTGGCCTGTTATAGCGCCACCAGCGGGTCAACTTTAGCAAAACACATTTTTGGAACAAAATGCCTCAAATCCCGCATGCAGCGTACGATTGCCGTGAAAGGCCCAAGAATGCATGGCACCCTTTTCACTTTGGCCTATTATAGAGTCACCACTAGGCCAAAAAAACCTACCTGACCTGCCGGAGTCCTGTTCGGAAGAACACTGCTTCTAGTTTTTCTTTGATGTCTTCTTTGCTTTCCCTTGATGCCTTTTTGCTTTCCTGCTTTTTATGCCTTGGCCACTTTATCGCTGCTTGCAGCTATATTTTCTTATTAAAACAAATTAAAAAAATGTGATGGATGTAAATACAAAAGTACAGTAGGTCCCACCGTAGTGTGTGTAGGAGTAGGGGTCCTGGAGGGGGTTCAAGGGAGTCCCCAGCTAATGTATAGTGTAGGTAGACCTACCAAATGGACCCGTACAGGTTGGTAACTCAGAGTGTACAAATGGATAATGTAAGAAGTTACATAATGTGATGCACGGCTTAAGTGAGAGTTAACTTGCCATTATATAAACTTCATTATAGCTTCATATTCCTACAGTAGACAAGTGCCTTTATACCACCGTTTTCATGGGCCATAAATACATTAATAATATCACGTTGTTTTTCTTTTCCTATAGATGTGAATAGACAGGCAGTTGGATTGAGTGTACATTCAGTGTATGTGTAGGCTAGCTGGTTCTGGCTTTGTGTGTTGGGTGTTGTGGGGGCCCTGAATTTAAAGACTTTCAACAGCACTCACCATGTTGTATCCACCAGACTAGATTCTATTTACAGAGCACAGAAGGCATGGCATTCATGTGCCAACACCATTTGTGATAGGTTAAAGAACAGCTTACTTCCTGGTCAAAGGCTTGCCCACTAGGTGTTGTTCTAGGTAGGGAAAAATAAGGGGTTAACTTGTGGGTTGTTACATGTTGTGCAGATATGAGAGAGAGAGAGAGGGAGGGAGAGAGAGAGAGAGAGAGAGAGAGAGAGAGAGAGAGAGAGAGAGAGAGAGAGAGAGAGAGAGAGAGAGAGAGAGAGAGAGAGAGAGAGAGAGAGGGGAGGGAGAGGGAGGGAGGGAGAGATAAGAAGTTTTTTTTCTTCTCATTCATAATAATGTCTACTACACTAGTTCATTCAAACAAGCAAGCAATCACAAACAATACAACGGCACAACAATGTTTTAGAGCAACACATATACAAAGGTAATGTATCGTTTACGAAAAAACTATAACAAAACACGTCCAAGAATATTGTCTCCTTATTACAGACTGTAGGCTATATGCGTTAGTGGCCATGAGCCTCATTGCAGTGCAGTGGTGGAAAGTAACTAAGTACATTTACTTAAGTACTGTACTTAAGTACCATGTTGCAGTATTATTAGAGGCAGAAAATAAAAGCTCACAAGGCCTCGCAACGCAAGGCGTTGTGAGCATGTAGATCTACTATTTTCACCATAGAACCGTGTTATATAAATGTAACACCTCAGCTCTTAGTGCTCGTCAGGGTGGGGGTCCCCAGTTCAAATATGATTATTTTGGGGTCGCGGCCTGAAAAGGTTAAGAACCACTGACCTAACTGACAGACAGTGTTATTTTTACATTAATAGTCATAATTATTTATTGACGTTTTGGTTGAAATTATCAAAACAAATATTGTATAGTTTAGTTTTTTTGGATCACAAATAAATAAATAAACAAACAATCAAACAAATAAATCAATGAAAACTTGGGCTATTAGTTTAATAAGGTGACGATGACAGTGGTTCTTAAAGTGGGGTCTGGGGACCCCCAGTGGTCCTTGATGGGGTTCCATGAGGTCCTCAGCAAAATGAGGAACAGTTTAAACACTTTAATCCTGTTTTATACTATTTTCAAAACATCTTGACAAAATCTTCTCTTATGGGGGTCCCAGGTAGCCTACTATTTATTCTCAAATAGGGGTCTACGGCCACGTGTTCATTTGGGGATCCTTGACATGAAGATATTTGAGAAACATTGTGTTCTGACAACCTGGGTATTATAGAATGAAAATGAAATCGCAAAGACATGCCACAGAGACCCAGTGTAAGCATTGTGATTGTACAACATTCAAATGGTGATGTTAACGATATAAAACAAATAAAAACATATCAATTATTCCTTCATCTTAAAGTAGTCATTAAGGTTGCCTTAAAGCAGCACTATGTAGTTTGTGGTATCAGCGGCCACTTATTTGGACACAAATAACATGGCAGCCAATGTCTTCTACTTCATTAGCCAATAATCTCTGCTGTGATTGGCCAGTCTTTGCTTTGACTGGCAGTTCTGCCTTGGTGCCTCCCAGGGGCATAGTTCTGCCGATTTAAAATGACTCCAATATGGAACTAAAACTTCCTATGATTGGCCGCTAGTTGCGCTGTCCCAAATGCCAGGATGAAACGCATTGTCTCCCATAGACTTGGTAATACGGTCAAGGCCAGAGTCGGTGGAAGGATGATTATTATTGTTTATTATGTAACATTATAATTTTGTGAGAAATAATATGCTTTAATACCATTGTCTGTGTGTATTTATACATTTTGAACAAATAAAAAGAGCTTTTGACTAAACATTAAGTACACTGGATCTATTGGAACACATTCAGCTATATTTTCGTCCATGCCTTACCCCTTATTCCTAAATTAAAATTTGTTTTACTCGCCGATCCACATTGACATGTTGTGAGCTTATAGATCGGCTATTTGAAGTATTTTAAAATGTTTCTTTTTCCTTCTTTTTTTTTAAATAGTAAAACAAAGTTTAGGGATGAGGGGTAAGGCATGGACTGATGGGAAATGAGGCATTTTGGTGTGAGGGCACCCTTCCAAGTAAAAGTCCAGAAATACAAATGTACTTGCGTAAAAGTACAAAAGTATTGGCATCAAAATGTACTTAAAGTACCAAAAGTAAAAGAACAAAATGTTTGAAAATAGCAGATCTACAAGCTCGCGTCGCATCACTGTGAGCTTGTAGATCGGCTATTTTCAAATAGCCAAGGTATAGAATATGGCTAAAGTGCATTAATGTATGTTTTATAATATGATGATTTATATCTGCAAAGTAACTAGTAAAGTTTTCAAATAATTGTAGTGGAGTAAAAGTACAACATTTGGATCTGAGATGTAGTGGAATAGAAGTAAAAGTACTGAAAACAGGAAATACTCAAGTAAAGTACAAATAGGCCAACCGCAAAACTGTACAGTACTTAAGTACAGTAAATGTAAGTAAATGTACTTAGTTACTTTACACCACTGCTTGATAGACTGGTTCCAAAAAAAAGAAAAAAAGAAAAGCTTCTGCCTTCTGCAGCACCGCCTTCGATCACATCCACATAAAGTCATCTGTGTGGCGTGTGTGTTCTTTAAGTCTAACTCATATCACATTTTGTCAGACAGTTCCGACTTTCCGACGTGCAGCTTTCCGAACTCCAATTTTGGAGTAATGCTTTTCAGAAGATGCGAGTGACATAATTTTCTAGTTGAACTAAAAGGTTCGGTGGTCGGAGACAGTATGGACAGGCATAAGTTAAGGCATAAGAGCTGGTACTTAAGACAATCAAAATACAGCCCTTAAGTGTTCAAAGTGTCCAATAGTAACAATAACAACTGAATTATAATAACACTCCATGACCCACAACCTCGCCATAAGTCCTCCTCCTCACCTCTGCATCAAACTATTGTGACACTGCATTCCTTTCAATCCTGTCATGCCCTCCATTAATCACTCATCATGCACATAATTATCTGTTTTGACTATCAAGCCTTCTTCCATTGTTGGCACCTTAGACTTTCTCGTGAACAAAGACTACAGCACCTGTTCACCTTCAAGGAAACCACAACTATTAAAGCTACGTTGACAAACTTGTTTAGCTGGTAAAACTTAATCTCCTTGTGTCCTCAAGTAACACTGTCCTCTGAAAAGCAATCTGTCTATGAATAATATGTAGATATATAAACATATGAAGTATAATAGACACCCATTCACCTCTGCAGTGTTGCAATGTAAGATGGAAGCACTGTACCGATGAGATAAAATACATTTTCTTTTACTTTTTTGATAAGGGTCTCCTTTTAGAATGTGTGGCGTAGTGGAATAGTAGACACTATGTCACATGAAGAGTCCATTAGTACTGTATACATTTGGGGCTTGACTTATGTGTTTCCGGCTGTCTGTCTGTCAGTCAGTCAGTCAGTCAGTCAGTCAGTCAGTCAGTCAGTCAGTCAGTCTGTCTGTCTGTCCGTCACAAGTCACGTCACACTTTTGCCCTTGTCATATCTCTGCCACCGTTGCCCCTATCCATGCCAAACTTTGCACACACACTCCTTGGCTGCCAAATCACAACCCTCATTCCTCACATGGCCCTCCTCTAGCGCCACCATCAGGCTGATTTTTGCAAAACACATTTTTGGACACTGCTCCTACAGTTTTTGGCCTAAAATCACTGGATGGCAAATCACAACCTCCGCCCCAGATTTCTCACATGCCCCTCTTCTAGCGCCACCATCAGGCCGATTTTTGCAAAACACATTTTTGGACACTGCTCCTAGATATTGGCCTAAAATCATGTCATGTCATCAACATGGATCTGTCCCACTTCCCATATTCCCTCCTGATTGGCTACCATTGCCTTCTAAAGTTTGTGTATGCAACGTGATGGTCGCTTATCTCCCGATTAGGGAGTCTTACTGGAGGTTAAAGTGTTTATGTGACACAGATGTGTTCCCGGTCTTAAATCGTAATAGAATCACAAGGACATGGCACATAATGATTCAAGAACATTATGTGATGCACGGCTGAAGTAACTGTAATGTTAACATTATGAGAAATGTTCCATTATATAAACTTCATTATAGCTTCATATTCCTACAGTAGTCATTAAAAGTGCCTTAATTAGCCCTATTCACGGCCCGCCCACTCAGCAAATGTCTCAGCAACTTCCTGGTGCTGACGTCAGTTTAGAAGGGGAAACTATAACATAAATAGCTGGACTTAAACCAACAAATCATTATTTCGAAAGGTAAAGTAAATTATAATGCTTTGTGCCTTTTACTATCTTGTGTTCTTGATCATGCTAGCCGTATTTTATACTTTACTATTCGGGAATTGCATTAAATTTGCGATTTCTGTGTTAACTCTATAGGCTTATAGTAGGGTTTTCCCCTTCAAAACGTGACTTCAGCACCAGGGGGATGCTAAGTGGGCGGGCCGTGAATAGGGCTAATACCACTGTAAGATGTTTGTGGAAAATCAGCATAGCTGTTTGGTCCGAAAATAAGCTATTACTCTTCATCGCAACACCACCTTTGTTTTCATGGGTCAATATTGTATAGGGCCATCAATTAGAAATACATTAATATTATCACTTGTGTTTCTTTTCCTATAGATGTGAATAGACAGGCAGTTGGATTGAGAGGTGGTTAGCTGGTTCTGGCTTTGTGTGTTGGGGCTTGTGGGGGCACTGAATTTAAGTACTTTCAACAGCACTCACCATGTTGTATCCACCAGACAAGAATCTATTTACAGAGCACAGAAGGCATGGCATTCATGTGCCAACACCATTTGTGATTGGGTAAAGAACAGCTTAGTTCCTGGTCAAAGGCCTGCCCACTATAGGAGCGAGCGTGCCAAGATGTTGTTCTAGGTAAGGAAAATAGGGGGTTAACTTGTGGGTTGTTACATGTGGTGGAAAAAGTACTCAAATATTTTACTTGAGTAAATAGTATCAATACTGCAATGTAGAAATACCAATACAAGTAAAAAGTAAAGTAAAAGTAAAAGTCCAGAATTAAAAATGTGCTTGAGTAAAAGTACTAAAGTATTGGCATCAAAATATAAAGTACCAAAAGTAAAAGTAAAAAAAAAAATGTTTGAAAATAGCAGATCTACAAGCTCACAACACGTTGCGATGTGTTGTGAGCTTGTAGATCGGCTATTTTCAAATAGCCAAGGTATAGAATAGGGCTAAAGTGCATTAATGTATGTTTTATAATATAATCATTTACATCTGCAAAGTAACTAAAGTTTTCAAATAAATGTAGTGGAGTAAAAGTACAATATTTGGATCTGACATGTAATGGAATGGAAGTAGAAGTACGGAAACTGGAAATACTCAAGTAAAGTACAAATACCTCAAAACTGTGCTTAAGTAACAGTACCCAATAAATGTACTTAGTTACTTTACACCACTGCTTGATAGACCCATTCCAAAACAAACAAACAAAAAAGCTTCTGCCTTCTGCAGCACCGCCTTCGATCACATCCAGATAAAGTCATCTGTGTGGCGCATGTGTTCTTTAAGTCTAACTCATATCACACAGGTAAGAGGCTCTTTTGACACCAATCTTTAATATTGAACATAATTATTTGGGTTAGTGACCTGGTAGTGTCGGTCGTTACGAAGTGTTTATGTCTTGCGACATCCGCCATCTTGAAAAGAAAGGCGGCTCCGTACTATGGTGACATGGTGAAGCTTTAAGCCCCTTAACACTCCGTACGGCACTGCTGGCCATTTGACAGGAACAGGGCTCATTCGTTTAAAGTAAAAGGTAAATTGTGAATTTGTATGTACGCCTTTATCCAAGGTGTTTTACAATGAGTAAAAACACACGTCTAGTGGTCTGTTTGTTGATGTTACAGTTAATTCACATATAGGAGCTTTGTGTTGGGATTTTTGTTGGAATTTATTTTACCTAGGCTTATTTTTTTAAGCTTTCAGGATTATTGTAAGGTGTGGTATACATCTGTTTTAGACTAAAGCATCTGGGCTATCTTAGATTTTTTGCATTGGCTATTCAAAAATAGCAGATATACTTGCATGCACATCCGCTATTTCGAAATTTTCTCAGTTGATCCTTGTGTAATTTTTGACCATCAATCGATTTGTGCAAGGGACAGTTTTTTTTTTGTATTGTGCATAAAATAAATTGCATATTTGAATAAACTAGCAAAAATATTGTAGCAAGTAGTCATCCAACTTGTGTTTTGTTGGTTTTCTTTCTTTTTTTTCCATTCAGGTGTAAGGATATTCACAGTGGTGTGTGTAATGTGTAATGTATGGTAGTTAATTATGCAATTAAGCATAATTATGTAACGACTCAAAGCAAAACACATGATATTTTTCGTTACTGTGTTTCCAAGTACTTATTTTAGTTCTTTAAAACTAAAAAATATCAGAACTCGACCAAACATGTCAAATACGTTTGTGTTACTACTTTTGGTTAACCAGTCTGAAAAGTGTTTATACCCTAACCCAAACCATACATTTTTATAATTTACTGAAAATAACTTTGTACTTCAAGTTTAAAATGATAGTAAATATTTGTTTAAGTGTCCAAATAAATTCCAAATATTATCAAATCATCTCGCGGCACGCCTGGACTGCCGTCACGGCACCCCAGGGTGCCCGTCACCCACTTTGAAAACCCCTGGTCTATTCCATATTTGGTATTTCAATAATTGAGTCTTATAGATACAGTTAGTGCTTCCATCGCACGTTACACAAGCAAAAGGCTGTTTAGGATCAAAGATGATCAGGTGTCATAATGAGGACAGGGTTACTTGAGGTCAGGGGTGCGATCACGTTCTACCAGTTACCAAACCAAAAAAAACTATTTGGTTATGTAACGTAGCTTCGATAGTTGGTGACATCTTGATGAGACAACTTCTATCTTGATAAGAACGCCTTAGACTTTGCATAGTTGTGGTGTACGGAATGCCAACAATGGAAAAATAAAGATTAGAGTCAATGCCGCCATGTACCTGTACGTACATGATGAGTGATTAGATAATGACAGGATTCAAATGAATGCAGCGTCACAATAGTTTCATGCTTTGACCAGAGGAGAGCAAACATTTATGTTGAATACAAAGTATAGAGCGTTTAAAAGGCCTGTCCATAGCATCTCTGAATTGTTCCCCATATGGCTGTGATCTGTCCCCAATCGAGACGTCACTGATTGGTCCAGGTCCTGAATGTTCTTGCTGGGGTAG
Source organism: Nannobrachium achirus (assembly GCF_963921795.1). Classification (NCBI taxonomy): domain Eukaryota; kingdom Metazoa; phylum Chordata; class Actinopteri; order Myctophiformes; family Myctophidae; genus Nannobrachium; species Nannobrachium achirus. The sequence continues at coordinate 10,156,365 of NC_137813.1, read as the reverse complement.
GTTTTGGGGTTCTAGTCAATGTTTTAATAGTTTTCTTAAGTAAAATCGCTCCAGTGTGTTTGTGTCAACATATTCCGTGCTGTTTGTGGTGTTTATTTACTTCACAGAGAGATTTGGTTCACTCGCAACCCACAATGGCAATAATGTTGTCATCATTTGGCATGCGTCTGCAACAATGCTATCAGGATCAGTTCACGTTACAGGCTGCCGGTTTAGCCCGGATACGGAAACGACATTGTGTATGCCTATTTGTGTGTTCAAATCACCGGATACAGTGGGCGGGCTCTACACAGGATTGGATCACTGAGCAGTAAATAGATTCGCCCCTCACAACCAACCAAACCACATACTCTTGACATGAGGAGCGCATAAGCAGAGATTCATTAAATTCCACCAACGTTCTAAACATTGTTGTGCTTGGTGTTGATATTGAAGTTAAGATTAATGCATCTCTACATACACAATTTGTTTTTTTTTCTCCTATATATTATGGAGTGTTTTATGTGCTTGTAATTTCAAAACAGTTTCATTTGCAATTTCTAAGAAAAATAACTGTTATAGGTTGATGTTGGTATTCAAATTGAAGCTTCTTAAAAATACATGCACGCAAGCCACACACGCACGCGCGCACACACACACACACACACACACACACACACATTTCATATACTGTATCTAGGTGAGCCCTGGGATCTTTTGGCTGAGCAAGGTGTACCCGGGCAGAATTTTCTTTTGAGAACGTACATGATGAGTGATTAGATAATGATACAGAGCATGACAGGATTTAAAGGAATGCAGTGTCACAACCAGTTTCACTTTGATCAGAGGTGAGCAAACATTTAGGTTGATTACAAAGTATTGAGGGTTTAAATGTCTGAAAACACATTTAACGTGCCAACATCCAATATGTAGTGGGAGGGCCATGTTTCATCTGTCTCTCAGCTAAGGGGTCCTTCGCCTGAAAAAAGATGAAGACCACCTGGTGTGGGGGGGAACTCCAGTCAAATGTTATGAAAGTTGAATGTGTTCATTTGTATTCATTTGTCTTTATACAGGAGACATGGCAGAAGCCAAAGTTGATGATGGTAGGTCACAACACTGTTCCTTACCTCCTGACAGACAGACAGACAGACAGACAGACAGACAGACAGACAGACAGACAGACAGACAGACAGACTAGTGTTCATTTTATGAGCCATTTGTTTTATTTAGTGTCAGTCTTAGTCCAGTCTCAATCGCCCTTGCTTGTTTTTATCACATTTAGTCAACCTCAGTTACCTCACCCTATTTTTATTAATCTGCTATTTTCAAACATTTTGTACTTTTACTTTTGGTACTGGTACATTTTGATGCCAATCCTTTGTACTTTTACTAAAGTACATTTTGAATTCTGGACTTTTACTTGTAACGGAGTATTTCTACATTGCAGTATTGGTACATTTACTCAAGTAAAATAGTTTTATTAATTTGTATTAATTAAGTTTTATTCAACTAAAAGTTGAACATTTTAGTCTTTATCTTCATCCAAGACAACATAATATTAGTTAGTCTAGTTTTAGTCATGACAATTATGTTACCCCTATATTTCTTTTGCCAGTAGATAATACAGAACATTTCCATCTAATCGTAATTATTTCACATAGCAAAGAAATATATAAAAAATAATAATGCAATGATTTTTCAAAATCTAAGAAGTTCCATGTATTAGAAAACAAATGTTTAAGAAGTAAATGAAAATAACCGATCTACAAGCTCACAGCACGGCGGGTGCGACACTAGGTTTTTTGGCTGTGAAAGGTGTGCCCTGGCAGATATATATTTTTTTTTTTGCGAGAACGTACATGATGAGTGATTAGATAATGATACAGAATATGACAGGATTTAAAGGAATGCAGTGTCACAACCAGTTTCATGCAAGGGCTCCTAATTTGAGCAAACATTTAGGTTGATTACAAAGTATTGAGGGTTTAAATGTCTGAAAACACACATTTAATGAGCCAACATGTAGTGGGAGGGCCGTCTCTCAGCTAAGGGGTCCTTCACCTGAAAAAAGATGAAGACCACCTGGTGTAGGGGGGTGGGTGGGTGGGTGGGGGGGGGGGGGGGTAGGACTATGTACAGTATAGACCCTTTGGGAGTCAATTAAGTGGAATCAGAGCAGATGCATCAAAGTGATCAGAACTCCAGTCCAGTGGATTCAAGCGGTTTGTAGAGTGTGCGTTGTGACACAGCATGTGTGGAGTGATCGGGGAGCAGCAGTGGGCCCCAGAGGCGAGGTGCACAGGCCCACTGGCAAGTTTGTAGATCTGATGCTGTTTTCACTGGTTTGGGTCCCAGGCAAACATCTTGGTGAGCTCACCAAGACAAATTCCAATAACCATTTTTATGGCAAAGTATTGAACCTTGGAACAATAATCACCAGGCGCACGCGCATGCATACGCACGCACACACACGCACGGACGCACGCACGCACGCACGCACAGCACAACACACACACACACACACACACACACACACACACACACACACACACGCACGCACACACACACACACACACACACACACTGTAAACAAGGAAGATTACAGGTCACAGTCCATAAATTGTTCATATGGTAAATGTTATGATTATGAATGTTGAATGTGTTAATTTGTCTTTCTTTGTCTTTATACAGGAGACATGGCAGAGGCCAGAGTTGATGATGGTAGGTCACAACACTACGACAGCATATTAAGGCCATCTGAATGAGAAAAAAAAAAATCTTCATTGAGGGCCAGGCAATTTTTTGACATTAAACCCAGACATTTTGGAGTAAAATGTCGGATATTTCTAAAAAAAAAAAAAATCATAGAATTGCGACATTAATCTCAAAGATTTCAGAGAAAAATCTCACACATTTCAGACTTTATAAACTCACAGATTTGCCAAATGTTGTGTTATAAACACACACATTTGTGACTTTATAAACAATACAACAACAATATTTAACCCATTTAGGCCTAGGATTATTGACTGCTTTAACTATTGAAAAATAGCAGATATACAAGCTCACAGCGCGGCACCGAGTGCCGCGCTGCAAGCTTGTAGATCTGCTATTTTGAAAAATCAAGTCTTTGAATATATCTACTTAAAAGCGAACATTTGTAACTCAAATATTTACTTCTGGGTGGTCCCTGGGACAACATATTTTGAGATGGGGGTCCGTGGCCAAATACCTGTAATTTGAGGGTCCTTGACATGAAAAGGTTTGAGAACAGCATGATTTAATGGAAGGATTTAGAAGTCGGGTCAAAGATCAGGTCAAAGATATTCAAAGACTTGCACTCATTTTCACGATTTTTCAAAAATAGCAGATCTACAAGCTCGCAGCGCGGCGCTGTGAGCTTATTATCTGCTATTTTTCTAAAAAGTTAAAGCATAAAATAATGGTTAAAGTGGTTAAAATCTAACGCAACTGGGGGGGGGGGGGGGGGGGGGGGGAGGGGAGAATGGACCAAGTACAGTATAGACCAGGGGTACCCACACTGTTTTGACTTGACTACTTTTAAAACGACCGGCTCAACATGAAATATGTTTTACCCGAGGGGGCTTTGGAATAGCGGCACTGCCGTTAAATATATGAGACAAACGCACCTGGAATGGGAAATAGTGGGTAGTGGGGGTAAAAGTATTCATCCCGTTCTGTATGGAAGTGGTCCCAGCAAGCACGTCAGGACCTGGACCCATCAGTGATGTCTCGATTGGGCCAGATCGCAGCCCAAATGGGATGATCTTGACGTCATACCAGGGCGTCATATGGACTTTTTTGTTTGTAATGTTAGTTGAAATATGAGCATATAAATTATATTCTGGGGCATATCTAACTAGTTATGATATTTATCTGGCCCAGAATATCACCTGATTTCAACCAACATAATCCTGTCAAACAAAAAAGTCCAAATGACATCCTGGTAATGACGTCAAGATCATCCCCATATGGGCTGTGATCTGTCCCCAATCGAGACGTCACTGATGGGTCCAGGTCCTGAAAGTGCTTGCTGAAATAGGTTTTGGGGTTCTAGTCAATGCTTCAATAGTTTTCTTATAAAGTGCTTCAAAATCGCTCCAGTGTGTTTGTGTCAACGTATTCCGTGCTGTTTGTGGTGTTTATTTACTGCACAAAGAGATTTGGTTCACTCCAGGGACTTGCTGGGCCCTGATTCAGCCCGGGAAAAATAGTTGGAGAGGCCCTCATTATGCGCTATAGAGAGAGATCTCTCTATAGCGCTGCTGCTACTCAATTTTGCCGTTTCAGATCATGACAAGTGACAAGCCAGTGGGCCAATTACTGTACATGAGTTATATTTTGTCGTTGTCAGGTGGAAACCTTCTATGTCCAAAACTGTTTGTTTTGTATTTATCATTTTAAAAATGATTTAAACTAGTGAAAACAGCCGATCTACAAGCACACAACGCCTCGCACCGCAAGGCGTTGTGTGCTTGTAGATCTGCTGTTTTCACTACTTTTGTGCAACGCCTTATATGGTGAAGCAGGGCTTTGCTTTGCGAAAGAGATATGAGGTTTCTGCCCGACAGTGACAATTTACTTTGTTGCCGCCCAGCCCCCAAAATGGAACGAAGGCCGACATTTTATTTTGATTTTTTTCCTAATGGCTGGCCTGGACCGGCCGGGAATGAACCGGCCGTTCGGGAGTTGTCCCGCTTTTCCAATGGCCAGCACGTCCCTGGTTCAATCGCAACCCACAATGGCAATAACGTTGTCATCTTTTGCATGCGTCTGCAACAATGCAATCAGGATCATTTCACGTTGCAGGTTGCCGGTTTAGCCCGGATACGGAAACGACATTGTGTATGCCTATTTGTGTGTTCAAATCACCGGATACAGTGGCGGGCTATACACAGGATTGGATCACTGAGCAGTAAATAGATTCGCCCCTCACAACCAACCAAACCACATACTCTTGACATGAAGAGCACAAGCAGAGATTCATAAAATTCCACCAACATTCTAAACATTGTTGTGCTTGGTGTTGATATTGAAGTTAAGATTAACACATCTGTATATCTATTATACACAATTTGTTTTTTTCCTATATATTGTGTTTTATGTGCTTGTAATTTCAAACAGTTTAATTTGTAATGTCACGCACGCACGCACACACACAAAAATGTTGAGAACGTACGGTACATGATGAGTGATTAGATAATGATACAGAGCATGACGGGATTCAAACGAATTCAGTGTCACAACCGGTTTCAATGCAAGGGCTCCTAACTTTGATCAGAGGTGAGCAAACAATGAGCAAACATTCAGGTTGATTATACAGTATTGAGGGTTTAAATGTCTGAAAACACATTTAACGTGCCAACATCTAATATGTAGTGGGAGGGCCGTGTTTCATCTGTCTCTCAGCTAAGGGGTCCTTCGCCTGAAAAAGATGAAGACCACCTGGTGTGGGGGGGAACTCCAGTCAAATGTTATGAAAGTTGAATGTGTTCATTTGTATTCATTTGTCTTTATACAGGAGACATGGCAGAAGCCAAAGTTGATGATGGTAGGTCACAACACTGTTCCTTACCTGCTGACAGACAGACAGACAGACAGACAGACAGACAGACAGACAGACAGACAGACAGACAGACAGACAAACAGACTAGTAGTCGCAATGTGTCACATTGCCAAGCATTGTGATCTTGTTCATCTGCTATTTCCGCCTACAGTATTTTAACAGAATATATTATGAGATTTTAAGTGAACCCTGTCAACTGTTAATTGCCGAGCTACAAGATCTCAATGTGTCATGCCACAAACGTGTAGATCTGCAATTCTTTTTGTTTATTTTTTACCTCTCTTTAAATCTTTTGGATAGTTTTAGAAAATGAGAAAATGTTTGAAAATGTTCACCTGTAAAACTGTAAAAGAAATTGATCAACACAATTCATATACATCTATACTATAATTTTCCGAATGTCTGTCTGAGTGAGTGTCTGTCTGTCTGTCTGTCTGTCTGTCTGTCTGTCTGTCTGAGTGTCTGTCACAGCGTTTCTCCTCAGTGGCTTAACTGTGAAGCCCGTTTGTCACTTTCACAAATCATATGCTGTATATTAGCATTTTTATGGTGTATCTACTATCTATTCTGCATCTAGCATGAGGCATATCTATTCTGCATCTAGCATGGGGCAACATGTTTAACCAGCTGTGTGTGTGTGTGTGTGTGTGTGTGTGTGTGTGTGTGTGTGTGTGTGTGTGTGTGTGTGTGTGTGGTGGGGGGGGGGGGGGGGGGGGGGGGGGGGGTGGGGGGGGGGGGGATGTTGTCCAAAAATCATGCAGATCAGTACACAGTATCTCTGTAGCCATTAAACGAAACGGGTATTTCTTACATTGATGCTCCTACATATTATCATGCAAGCACCAGAAAGTTACTTTCCATCCCTCATATACTGTGCATGTGCACAGTGCACACCCCATAACCCACACACTGCACATCATTTCGGAGCTCATATCTTTGAACGGGTAAGGACTAGTTAATGTAATTTGTACAGCTGTCATTGATGTTATTGTCTGTCTCTGTCTGTCTGTCCTTCCTTCTTCATCAGCTCTCAAAACAAATGATGATGAAATTCGGATTGAAATATCTGGATTGTCTAGAGCTGGAATCGCTGCCACTGGAAACGCCATCCTGGGCTATAGAGCATTTAAAGCCACATCAACCCGCTGTAAGAAGGTCACAGGTGTAGTGGACGGCAGAAAGGTTTCTGTTATTGATGCCCCAGGCTGGTTTGACGTGTTAGACACATTGAAGCGCAATGATGAAACTGTTGAAAAGTTCTTCGAAGAAGAGCTGGATCGGTGTGCCCGTTTAGCTGCACCTGGTCCCCATGTGATCCTGCATGTGATCCAAATGGGAAGATTCACACCTGTGGAGAGGATGGTTTTAGAATGGTGTGTTGAAGTGGTGATGAAGAACGGTGGATATTCCGACAACTCCATGTTTCTTTTCACCCATGGTGGTGATCTTGATCTTCAACATTTTTCAGTTGAAGACTGTTGGAAAGCTTTTCCAAAACTACAAGAAGTCATCAGCAAACACTGCAGTGATGTTTGCTGTCATGTCCTCAACACTGAGGATCCTTCTCAGGTCACACAGCTGCTGAAGAATTTCCATGAGTTGGTGATGAAGAACGGTGGATATTCTGACACCGACAATGACGAAGACGACGACGAAGAAGAAGAAGAAGAAGAAGAAGAAGAAGAAGAAGAAGAAGAAGAAGAATAAGACAAAGACGTCGAGGACAATGAAGTTGAAGAACAAGCATGGCAGATGCTGAAAAAGCGATATGCTGAAGAAGCAAGGAAACAAGGTATATATAAAAATGTTTTCTTATAATGACACATCATTGGTAGCACCAGGGTTTAAAGTAGAATGTCATTGGATGAATAACTGGTGGAGGGTCTTGCCATGGGGTTGTTGTTAGACTGTAACAGATCTTGTTGGTTCAGTAATAGACGTGGTTTAGTGGCTGCTACATGCTTAGATTGCTCACAACGCCTTGCAACGCGAGGCGGTGTGTGCATGTAGATCTGCTATTTTCACAATAGAACCCTTTTATACAAAATGTAATGCCTCAACTCTTAGTGCTCGTCAGGATGGAGGGGTCCTTAGTAAAAATATGATTATTTTGGGGGTTGCGGCCTGAAAAGGTTGAGAACCACTGGCCTACTATATTGTGTTGGCAGCCACTGTGCTACCAACTGCTGCAAGTGTTGTTCTTGAGGTCAAAAGTAAAAAGTAGAAACACGAAACGTTGGTCCTTGTGTTCTGATGGCCGCTGTGCTGTGAAGAGTGCTTCTGGGCTGTGGTGAAAACCTCGCATTAGGGCCCGGCGGGGGGTCCCTACGCCACTGTGAGGCGTTACGGATCTACGGACAAGAAGTGCCGGTCATAGTTAACTGCGACCCATGGTCACAATAAGATGTTTTCCTGTAATGACACATCATCGGTGCCACCAGGGTTAAAGTGATAGACAGTACATTTACTCAAGTACTGTACGATCTTGAGCTATTTGTACACATTCACAGACAGACCTTTGTTGAAATGTACATTCATCTGAGACTGAGAGGCACATAGGGTGTGCGTGCGTGCGTGCGTGCGTGCGTGCGTGCGTGCGTGCGTGCGTGCGTGCGTGCGTGCATGTGTGCTTGCCTGCGTTCCTGCGTGAGTGTGTAGTCATGGCAGTCTTGGGGCAGGGTGGATTACATAGCATAACATAACGTTAGAATAACGACGTGTCTTCATAATGAAAATATTTAACTGAACAGCAATTGTTTCATAAGTCTTCTCTTTACTCACACAGATGGCTTTAAACTCGTCACTGAAGGCTTTGCTGCTGGTACAAGAGGTACAGATGTCACTCTTCCATGCCACCTCTCTCCTGATTCTGAAGAATCTGATTCTGATTCTGAAGAATCTGATTCTGATTCTCTTGAGTGGAGCACTGAGTCCATGACAGTCAGGTGGTTTAAGGGGACAGAGTGCATTTACCTGTATGAGAAAGGCCAGGTGGCAGAGGGGAGGGGCTATGAGGGCAGGCTGACCCTGAACACACAGGAGCTGCAGAAAGGCAACGTGTCTCTGACACTGAGAGGCTACAGAGAGAGAGATGATGGAGTTTACATCTGTCAGGTCCGACATGGAGAACAGGAGGAGGAGACTGCTGTGACATTAAAATCTCAAGGTAAGTTATGAACTGTCACAGTGCTTTATCATTAACCTTGTACAACATAATGTGATCATGTTTATCTTTTCATGTTTAACTTAAACTGCTTTCATAACAGCCTGTAATCTTTATTGTTTTCCAATAATGATCACAGTGTGATGTGGCCCTAGTTGACATTTGATAGTGACTTCTGTCATCCAATCATACGTATACGTAGTACGTAAATACGTAGTAATTGACAGGTCCTACCTCCTGTAGTATGTTAACATACCACTAGGGGTACAAGTACCACCATTTGAGAAACACTGATCTAGATGACATCATGGGGTCTATACTTGGTTGCCCTTTTTCTTACAAATCTCTTCACCAAAAATAGATCTGCAATTTATTTTGTTTTTGACATTTCAAATATTTTGGATATGTTCACCTGTAATGGCATGCCCAAAATAAGCTGTAACATGATCAACAACATGCATATACGTACATGTAATTTATACAGCTGTCATTGATGTTATTGTCTGTCTGTCTGTCTGTCTGTCTGTCTGTCTGTCTGTCTGTCTGTCTGTCTGTCTGTCTGTCTGTCTGTCTGTCTGTCCTTCCTTCTTCATCAGCTCTCATAATAAATGATGATGACATTCAGATTCTGACATTTGGATTGTCTAGAGCTGGAATCACTGCCACTGGAAACGCCATCCTGGGCTACGGAGCATTTAAAGCCACACCAACCCGCTGTAAGAAGGTCACAGGTGTAGTGGACGGCAGAAAGGTTTCTGTTTTTGACACCCCAGGCTTGTTTGACTATGTCGACACATTGAAGCTCAATGATGAATCTGGTGAAAAGTTCTTGGATGAAGAGCTGTATCGGTGTGCCCGTTTAGCTGCACCTGGTCCCCATGTGTTGCTGCATGTGATCGAAATGGGAAGATTCACACCTGTGGAGAGCATGGTTATAGAATATGTGGAAGTTCTTTGGAGAGACCTCTGGGAGAGCACAAACAACACCATGTTTCTTTTCACCCATGGTGGTGATCTTGATCTTCAACATTTTTCAGTTGAAGACTGTTGGAAAGCTTTTCCAAAACTACAAGAAGCCATCAGCAAACACTGCAGTGATGTTTGCTGTCATGTCCTCAACACTGAGGATCGCTCTCAGGTCTCTGATTTGCTGAAGAATATCCATGAGTTGGTGATGAAGAATGGTGGATATTCCATCACCGACGACGACGACGACGACGAAGACGAAGACGACAACAACGAAGAAGAAGAAGAAGAAGAAGAAGAAGAAGAAGAAGAAGAAGAAGATGATGATGATGATGATGATGATGATGATGGGTTAGGGTTAGGGAACAAGCATGGCAGATGCTGAAAAAGCGATATGCTGAAGAAGCAAGGAAACAAGGTATATTTAATTAAAAATGTTGTCTTATGATGACAAATCATTGGTACCACCAGGGTTAATGTAGAGCTGTCATTGGATGAATAACTGGCGGGAGGGTCTTGTTATAGGGTTGTTGTTAGACTGTAACAGGTCTCAGTAATAGAGGTGGTTTAGTGGCTGCTGAACACAGTAAAGTCACATACTGCATCATGTGTGATTGGTCAGACTCTCACAATGCTTCTTACCAGCACACACACACACACACACACACACACACACACACACACACACACACACACACACACACACACACACACACACACACACACCATTTTAATAATGAATTTGAATTTAATAGAAATAGAACTGGTATTGAGAATGATCAGAAAGCCATATATCGGTTTTCCAACAGTACTGTATGTGTTGATTCAATGTCAAAAGTATTGTCTATTCATTTATACAATGAAGAGTTAAGCCCATTCCCTGCGAACCCAAAATATGGAGGTTGCTAATACTGCCAGGAATATCATTAATTTTCAGTTCAACATTACAGGATTAAAAGGGGGCTTTGAATGCCTAGAGGCTGTGTTGGATTTAATATACCACCAGAGAGCGCCAACGATAAGCTTTTTAACATATATCTATGCTATTCAAGGTTTGAGTGATCACGTGGTCTGCTGCACCATCAACCAATTTTCTATACAATCTGATCATTTCTAACAATCGAGCTCAAAATCGTATCACTATTTCCACTATTACCCATTTATTAGTTTATTTAGTTTTACAAAAGTCCAAACTATAAGCTTAAAGGGATCTACAAAAGATCAGACCAACCTGTAGGGATCTACAAAAGACCAACCTATACCTATAGGGATCTACAAAAGACCACTCATTACCTCTAGGGATCTACAAAAGACCAACCTGTACCTATAGGGATCTACAAAAGATCAACCAAGAACAACCTTACATATAGGGATCTACACAAGACCAACCTATAAGGATCTACAAAAGATCTCTCTTCAAAGTCAACAATAATGGACTATTGTAAAACAATTTCTATAAAACAACACCTGTTCAAACTATTATTTCAAAACCAGCAATAATAGCTTGGAATAGCGTGGGACGCTGTGCACCACACGCGCGCTTGATGGTGTAATTATTATGACGGCCCATCTCCTGGGACATGTACAGACATGACAGACACTTCAAACCGGGTCAAAATCCGATTGAAAATAACGGCTAGGAGAGGCCATTTCACACAGAGGACCCCTGAAAAACCGGTGACGTCATGAACTTATCCTTAGCTTCCACGGCCACTCGTTACAATGCCATCAATCAGGTAAGACCCTTTCCTCCGCATAAAATATAAAAAAGAAATGCAAAAAAATGCTTTTTATATTAAAGTCGATTATAGTCGCTCGGCAGAGAGTCTCCTAATGAGAATGTCGATCTCGGAGTCGACCCGCAGGCAAGAAGTTAAAACAAAGCTTAACTCTCTTTATGTGGTTAAAGATATACCTATACAGATGGAGGAGAACAGAAGAACAGAATCAGCTCGTCTGCTTGGTGAGTACAGTATGAGAGGCAATAACAATTACATTAACTAGTATGTTATATTGTGCAAATACTTGATTAAACTTAGTTAGTTTATTTTGTTTTTTTTTTGTTTTAAAGAGATAGAGAAAAGAATACATGACTCTAACCAATTAGGTAAAAAATAACTTTTTAAGAGAGAACAAAATGTAATAAAAACTAATTTATATTACAAGTAAACACAGGTGAAAGACTATTAATTGAGGATGTTAAAATGTGGGTAATACAGTATATAACTGACATACAGTAGGCATACACGTACATAATGTTTTATGTGGTATATACTGTATGTTCTATAAAATAAATTGAAGGGAAGCTACAGAAAATGGCCATCCAAGTAGACCAGAACACAGCTCGACATGACGAAAGAGACATACGAGAAATGGAATTGATGGACACCATCCAGACACTACAAGGTACATGCACGCGCGCGCACGTGCGCGCACACACACACACACACACACACACACACACACACACACACACACACACACACACACACACACACACACACACCACTGGCGCCTGATCAATGGAGCAAAGGGGAGCAATGGCTCCCCCACATATGCCGGTCGGGGGAGCCCGGCCTCCCCTCCCGTGTTTATTTTCATCCTGAGTCGTTATGAAGTTAGTTTATCTTCCACTCTGCAGTGGAGTTAAGAGGTTTAGATGCGCTTTTTAATACTTTTCAATGGTACACTATTTGTAAAATCCACACACAGATGTAAAAGGTGTTCAATAGCACTGATTTATTAAAGAAAAAGTTGAAATACAGAGATGAGAGGCAACAATATTAAAGTATGTTTTGTTTATTAGTGGCCAAGGCCACGAAGTGGCAAATGGCCACTCATTGATATTGGACTTCATCTTCCGCCACTTTTTCTCTAGCGGCTAGACCGTGCAGTCGCTTTTTACGAAACTCGGCAGTATGGCAGAGGACTATGCCAAACGGCTAAAACGCGAAGCTCGCAACAATCGGCCAAAGGGTGGCGCTGTAGGAAGCCTTCGAAAGTGCAAACTTTGAACTGGTGTAGCTCATGCCCTGTTTCAGGTACAGCAATGAAACCTGTATACACTTATGCGTCTCCTCATGCCGAACAACTTTTACGCTCTGACTTTTGACCTCTGACCTTTACCTCTCCCACAATTTTGAATTATATGAAAAACAGTCAAAATCTATCTCCTCCTGGGATTTTCGCGTAACGTGCGCGAAACTTTTTTTACATGAACTTTGGACCAACACGGTCATCGCACAGCGGCCGGATTTTCTTTAAAGCGAAACATTATTTTTTAATAATTCACTGTATAATGCAGTTTCATGCAAATTATTCTTCTGCCTCTAAATCATACATGCAAAGTGACACGTTCATGGCAGTATGGCAGAGGACTATGCCAAACGGCTAAAACGCGAAGCTCGCAACAATCGGCCAAAGGGTGGCGCTGTAGGAAGCCTTCGAAAGTGCAAACTTTGAACTGGTGTAGCTCATGCCCTGTTTCAGGTACAGCAATGAAACCTGTATACACGTATGCGTCTCCTCATGCCGAACAACTTTTACGCTCTGACTTTTGACCTCTGACCTTTACCTCTCCCACAATTTTGAATTATATGAAAAACAGTCAAAATCTATCTCCTCCTGGGATTTTCACGTAACGTGCACGAAACTTTTTTTACATGAACTTTGGACCAACACGGTCATCGCACAGCGGCCGGATTTTCTTTAAAGCGAAACATTATTTTTTAATAATTCACTCAATGTTGCAGTTTTATGCAAATTATTCTTCTGCCTCTAAATCATACATGCAAAGTGACACGTTCATAGCATTTGGCAAATATGTAGAGGGTTAGTCCAAATATCACTGAAAGCAATCTTACTCCAATTGGCCAAAGGGGGGCGCTATATGAAGCGTTTGAAAACTCAAACTTTAAAGGGGCATAAGTCATGCCTCGTTTCGTTTGAAGACATGCAACTTGCTTACACGCGTGCCTTGACTCAAGCGGAAGACATCTGTGTCTTTGTTAAGTAAGCTCCGCCCTTAGATTTTCCGCAATTTTGAGCAGTTTGTAAAACACTTAAACCCGCTTTTATTCCGGAACTTTCGCGTCACGTGCACGGAACTTTTTTTACATGAACTTTGGACCAATATCTAAAGATCTGTCAGATCGTTTTTTCTTTTTATTGAAACATGCTTTTTTAATAATTCAATCAACATTGCAAGTCTTATGCAAATTATTCTTCTGCCTCTAAAACATACATGCAAAGTAAAATTTCATGATGAACTACTATAGAGGGTTAGTCCAAATATCACTGAAACCAATCTTACCCCAATTGGCCAAAGGGGGGCGCTATATCATTTTGAAAGAAGGCGTCAAGTACATTACATGAAACTTTTTTTTTTCTTTTTTTTTTAAATGACAGGTCCATTATGTGTGACTGCCGTAGTGTAGTGGTCAGTGCCTGTGCCTGATATTCGGATGGTTGTGAGTTTGAACCCCACGTTGGGTAGAGTTGATGTTAACATCCTGGATGCCCATGGCATGTGCGTATGTCAAACTCTTTAATGTTGACACGTCTGATCTAACTCCAGATCACGTTCATGTTTAAAATGAGCCCTTCTCTACCGGCCGTTTTGAGTAAAAGAAAATATGATCACTCGAAAATGTCAGAAATACTCAGATTACATTTACTCAGATTGATTTCACCCCAAGCCTCCAAAATATAAAAATGAAATCAATAAAATCAAGGCACTCAGCTTACATAGAACTTTTTTTAACATGGTTAACAGATCCTGTGGCTGCCTAGTGTAGTGGTCAGGGCACATGCCTTACATGCAGAAGCTCGTTGGATCGAATCCCACCTGGGGCTTGTATAAGCATAAAACCATGACATAAATCCTGAAACCTGAAACAAGCATTATAATACAAACTGTCATGTCTACACCTATGTTGTGATTTCCAAGGATTGCAATGATACCATGTACCAGCTCAGTGGTCTAGTGGTTTGAGTGTCTGCCCTGAGACTGGGAGATCTGGGTTCAAACCTGGGTCGCGTCATACCAAAGATTCTAAAAAATGGGACCCAGTTCCTCCCTGCTTGAAACTCAACATCTAGGGTTGAATTGGGGGTAACTCCCTGCGACATACTAGTGTCATGACCAGGAGGTGTACTTGTACAACAAGTTACCTTGCGCTACAGAAACAGGAGATAGGCTCCTGCCCTATGAGATTCATAGCCTGGCCGATTCATATGGTCTTCATAGCTCAGCCAGGCTTACTATGTACATCATCAAACTGTCCAGGTGCATAGTATCACAGTTTTTTGGAGCGGTGAAAGCGCTCCCAATAGACAGGTATGTCTGTGGCTGGCTATGTGGCTGGCTATGTGGCTATGTGGCTGGCTATGTCTGTAGCCTGGCAATACCTTAAGTGGCCACACAAGTTAAAGGAGGGGCGCTGTTGTGCAGGCACACACACACACACACACACACACACACACACACGGTATAGCTGCTCAGATTCACCGCTCCACTTCGAACCGAGGTTTGATTTTTTTTATGTCTGTTGCATATAGGCCTACAGTCTTTTGCATACATGTTGTGTAGAGGCCAATTTGTGCTTTTACCTATAACCACTGATTAGTGTAAAACTTTGTATGCATGAAACTTTTTCTTTTTTTTCTTTTTTTTTTAAATGACAGGTCCTTTATGCGTGACTACCGTAGTGTAGTGGTCAGTGCCTGTGCCTGATATACGGATGGTTGTGAGCTCAAACCCCACGTCGGGTTGAGTTGATGTTAACATCCTGGATGCCCATGGCATGTGCGTATGTCAAACTCTTTAATGTTGACACGTCTGATCTAACTCCAATTCACGTTCATGTTTAAAATGAGCCCTTCTCTAACAGCCGTTTTTTTTCTGTTCTGAGTAAAAGAAAATATGATCACTCGAAAATGTCAGAAATACATACAATAGATTACATTTACTCAGATTGATTTCACCCCAAGCCTCCAAAATATAAAAAAGAAATCAATAAAATCAAGGCACTCAGCCTACATAGAACTTTTTTTTTAAACAAACATGGCTAACAGATTCTGTGGCTGCCTAGTGTAGTGGTCAGGGCATATGCCTTTCATGCAGAAGGTCGTTCGATCGAATCCCACCTGGGGTTTATATAAGCGTAAAACCATGATATTTGGTACACTTCACAGTTTGGTTCCTTGAACAATGTCTGATATGGAGCCTTCCTAAAAATGTCCCCCAACCCCCCTTGATGCGTATTTTAATATCCGCCATTACTAAATAATGTATTTTGCATCATAAATCCTGAAACAAGCATTATAATACAAACTGTCATGTCTACACCTATGTTGTGATTTCCAAGGATTGCAATGATACCATGTACCAGCTCAGTGGTCTAGTGGTTTGAGTGTCTGCCCTGAGACTGGGAGATCTGAGTTCAAACCTGTGTCGCGTCATACCAAAGATTCTAAAAAATGGGACCCAGTTCCTCCCTGCTTGAAACTCAACATCTAGGGTTGAATTGGGGGTAACTCCCTGCGACATACTAGTGTCATGACCAGGGGGTGTACTTGTACAACAAGTTACCTTGCGCTACAGAAACAGGAGATAGGCTCCTGCCTTATGAGATTCATAGCCTGGCCGATTCATATGGTCTTCATAGCTCAGCCAGGCTTACTATGTACATCATCAAACTGTCCAGGTGCATAGTATCACAGTTTTTTGGAGCGGTGAAAGCGCTCCCAATAGACAGGTATGTCTGTGGCTGGCTATGTGGCTATGTGGCTGGCTATGTCTGTAGCCTGGCAATACCTTAAGTGGCCACACAAGTTAAAGGAGGGGCGCTGTTGTGCAGGCACACACACACACACACACACACACACACACACACACACACACACGGTATAGCTGCTCAGATTCACCGCTCCACTTCGAACCGAGGTTTGATTTTTTTTATGTCTGTTGCATATAGGCCTACAGTCTTTTGCATACATGTTGTGTAGAGGCCAATTTGTGCTTTTACCTATAACCACCGATTAGTGTAAAACTTTGTATGCATGAAACTTTTTTTTTTTTTTCTTTTTTTTTTAAATGACAGGTCCTTTATGCGTGACTACCGTAGTGTAGTGGTCAGTGCCTGTGCCTGATATACGGATGGTTGTGAGCTCAAACCCCACGTCGGGTTGAGTTGATGTTAACATCCTGGATGCCCATGGCATGTGCGTATGTCAAACTCTTTAATGTTGACAAGTCTGATCTAACTCCAATTCACGTTCATGTTTAAAATGAGCCCTTCTCTAACAGCCGTTTTTTTTTCTGTTCTGAGTAAAAGAAAATATGATCACTCGAAAATGTCAGAAATACATACAATAGATTACATTTACTCAGATTGATTTCACCCCAAGCCTCCAAAATATAAAAAAGAAATCAATAAAATCAAGGCACTCAGCCTACATAGAACTTTTTTTTTAAACAAACATGGCTAACAGATTCTGTGGCTGCCTAGTGTAGTGGTCAGGGCATATGCCTTTCATGCAGAAGGTCGTTGGATCGAATCCCGCCTGGGGTTTATATAAGCGTAAAACCATGATATTTGGTACACTTCACAGTTTGGTTCCTTGAACAATGTCTGATATGGAGCCTTCCTAAAAATGTCCCCCAACCCCCCTTGATGCGTATTTTAATATCCGCCATTACTAAATAATGTATTTTGCATCATAAATCCTGAAACAAGCATTATAATACAAACTGTCATGTCTACACCTATGTTGTGATTTCCAAGGATTGCAACGATATCATGTACCAGCTCAGTGGCCTAGTGGTTTGAGTGTCTGCCCTGAGACTGGGAGATCCAGGTTCAAACCCCGGTCGCGTCATACCAAAGATTCTAAAAAATGTTACCCAGTGCCTCCCTGCTTGAAACTCAGAATCAGGGTTTGGAATGGGGGAAACTACCTGTGACATGCTAGCGTCATGTCCAGGGCGTGTACTTGTACATCAAGTTGCCTTACGCTACAGAAACAGGAGATAGGCTCCTGCCCTATGAGATTCATAGCCATGCCGATTCATATGATCTTCATAGCTCAGCAAGGCTTACTATGTACAGTACATAATCAAACTGTCCAGGTGTAACAGTTTTTTATGTCTGTTGCATATAGGCCTACAGTCTTTTGCATACATGTTGTGTAGAGGCCAATTTGTGCTTTTACCTATAACCACCGATTAGTTTAAAACTTTGTATGCACACTTCCCAGAGGCCAAGGAAAAACCTGTGCCCTGCATTTTTCACATCTGCCATTTATAGCGCCACCAGAAGGCCGACTTACAGTATGTAAAACACATTCTTCGATATTACTCCTTCAGATTTTATCCGAAAATCACACAAATTAGTACACAGTATCTCTACAGTGATGTAATCATGACGGATTTGTCAGATATCATATTCTATCTAATTGGCTAACATTGAATTCCAAGGTTTGCAGGATTGCTCCTTTTTGAACAAAATGTCTCAAACGCAGCCTGCTATGTGTGTGAGATTTTGCACACACATTCCCACTAGGCCAAGGAACAGATGCCACCCTTCTCACATTGGCCTGTTATAGCGCCACCAGCGGGTCAATTTTTGCAAAACACATTTTTGGAACAAAATGCTTCAAATCCCGCATGCAGCGTCCGATTGCCGTGAAAGGCCCAAGAACACGTGGCACCCTTTTCACTTTGGCCTATTATAGAGTCACCGCTAGGCCAAAAAAACCTACCTGACCTGCCGGAGTCCTGTTCGGAAGAACACTGCTTCCAGTTTTTCTTTGATTTGTTCTTTGCTTTCCCTTGATGCTTTTTTGCTTTCCTGCTTTTTCTGCCTTGGCCACTTTATCGCTGCTTGCAGCTATATTATTATACATTGTTGCTGTGGGGCAGAAACCTCATAATTGCTTTTCTCTATCTTTCAACTTTTTATGTTTATTAGTGGCCAAGGCCACGAAGTGGCAAAAGGCCACTCATTGATATTGGACTTCATCATTACTATTATTCTTCCGCCACTTTTTCTCTAGCGGCTAGACCGTGCAGTCGCTTTTTACGAAACTCGGCAGTATGGCAGAGGACTATGCCAAACGGCTAAAACGCGAAGCTCGCAACAATCGGCCAAAGGGTGGCGCTGTAGGAAGCCTTTGAAAATGCCAACTTTGAACAGGTGTAGCTCATGCCCTGTTTCAGGTACAGCAATGAAACCTGTATACACTTATGCGTCTCCTCATGCCGAACAACTTTTACGCTCTGACTTTTGACCTCTGACCTTTACTTCTCCCACAATTTTGAATTATATGAAAAACAGTCAAAATCTATCTCCTCCTGGGATTTTCGCGTAACGTGCGCGAAACTTTTTTTACATGAACTTTGGACCAATGCGGTCATCGCACAGCGGCCGGATTTCTTTTAAAGCGAAACATTATTTTTTAATAATTCACTCAATGTTGCAGTTTTATGCAAATTATTCTTCTGCCTCTAAATCATACATGCAAAGTGACACGTTCATGGCATTTGGCAAATATGTCGAGGGTTAGTCCAAATATCACTGAAAGCAATCTTACTCGAATTGGCCAAAGGGGGGCGCTATACGAAGCGTTTGAAAACTCAAACTTTAAAGGGGCATAAGTCATGCCTCGTTTCGTTTGAAGACATGCAACTTGCTTACACGCGTGCCTTGACTCAAGCTGAAGACATCTGTGTCTTTGTTAAGTAAGCTCCGCCCTTAGATTTTCCGCCATTTGGAGCAGTTTGTAAAACACTTAAACCCGCTTTTATTCCGGAACTTTCGCGTCACGTGCACGGAACTTTTTTTACATGAACTTTGGACCAATATTTAAAGATCTGTCAGATCGGATTTTTTAAAAATTTAAACATGCTTTTTTAATAATTCAATGAATATTGCAAGTTTTATGCAAATTATTCTTCTGCCTCTAAAACATACATGCAAAGTAAAATTTTCATGATGAACTACTGTAGAGGGTTAGTCCAAATATCACTGAAACCAATCTTACCCCAATTGGCCAAAGGGGGGCGCTATATCATTTTGAAAGAAGGCGTCAAGTACATTACATGAAACTTTTTCTTTTTTCTTTTCTTTTTTTTCAAAAATGACAGGTCCATTAAGTGTGACTGCCGTAGTGAGTGGTCAGTGCCTGTGCCTGGTACACGGATGGTTGTCAGTTCAAACCCCACATCGGGTTGAGTTGATGTTAACATCCTGGATGCCCATGGCATGTGCATATGTCAAACTCTTTAATGTTGACACGTCTGATCTAACTCCAGATCACGTTCATGTTTAAAATGAGCCCCACAACGTTCATGTTTAAAATGAGCCCCACAACTACTGTAGAGGGCTAGTCCAAATATCACTGAAACCAATCTTACCCCAATTGGCCAAAGGGGGGCGCTATATCATTTTGAAAGAAGGCGTCAAGTACATTACATGGAACTTTTTCTTTTTTCTTTTCTTTTTAAAAAAAATGACAGGCCATTATGTGTGACTACAGTAGTGTAGTGGTCAGTGCCTGTGCCTGGTATACGGATGGTTGGCAATTCAAACCCCCCGTCGGGTTGAGTTGATGTTAACATCCTGGATGCCCATGGCATGTGCATTATGTCAAACTCTTTAATGTTGACACGTCTGATCTAACTCCAGATCACGTTCATGTTTAAAATGAGCCCTTCTCTACCATCTGTTTTTTTCTGTTCTGAGTAAAAGAAAATATGATCACTCGAAAATGTCAGAAATACTCCGATTACATTTACTCAGATTGATTTCACCCCAAGCCTCCAAAATATAAAAAAGAAATCAATAAAATCAAGGCACTCAGCCTACATAGACTTTTTTTTTTAAACAAACATGGTTAACAGATACTGTGGCTGCCTAGTGTAGTGGTCAGGGAATATGCCTTTCATGCAGAAGGTCGTTGGATCGAATCCCACCTGGGGTTTATAAAAGCATAAAACCATGACATTTGGTAGACTTTACAGTTTGGTTCCTTGAACAATGTCTGATATGGAGCCTTCCTAAAAATGTCCCCCAACCCCCCTTGATGCGTATTTGAATATCCGCCATTACTAAATAATGTATTATGCATCATAAATCCTGAAACAAGCATTATAATACAAACTGTCATGTCTACACCTATGTTGTGATTTCCAAGGATTGCAATGATATCATGTACCAGCTCAGTGGCCTAGTGGTTTGAGTGTCGGCCCTAAGACTATTCTTCTTTGCTTTCCCTTGATGCCTTTTTGCTTTCCTGCTTTTTATGCCTTGGACACTTTATCGCTGCTTGCAGCTATATTTTTATTTAGTTTTGTTATTGCCCTACATAGTTATGATAGTGTCATGTCAAAGTAGTGAAAATGGCCGATGTACAACCTTTAGAATAATTCTAAAGTGAATGTGGTCAGGACTGTTGTTCTTTATAAATATCACCACTGAAAAGTGTTGACAAGAGCTAGATTATAACTTTGGATCCTTGATCCTTGCTTTTGGAAGGCAGGTTATTTATTATTTCCTGAAAGGTAATGGTTTTAGACACGGTTTCCATCGACAGTGACTATATGTTCCATCTACTACATCTACAGTAGGTCTATGTGTTCTGTAAAAGTGTCTCAACAGGATATTTTCCAAGACATTAAAGAGCTTAAGGGAGACCTGGAGAAGTACGAGAAGAAATGGCCCATCTTGCACAAACTGTTCAACGACGTGAAGCAGATCAAAGATCAACTGAAGGACAAAGAGAGTAAACTGGAGAACATCAACCAGCAACTAAAAGGTAACACGCACGCACACACACATGCAAGCACACGCACACCTGCACACACGCGCGCGCGCACACACACACACACACACACACACACACACACACACACACACACACACACACACACACACACACACACACACACACACACACACACTCTCCAGGCTAAAGTTGACTTATCTCAGTTGCACCAATTTATTCTGGTCATGTCAACAAGCGTAATATTGTTTCAGTCTTCCTTTTAGCTATGAAACATTTAACCACTGTTATCATTATTTAATTATAATTAAACATACCCCTTCAAGGTGCCCAGGACAAGCTGAAGTCTGTGAGGAATGAGTTCATTGCGATGGTCAACGTAGTCAACCTGGATTCTGTGTTGGACAAACTTCTGAAACAGAATGTTATCAATGACGACGAAATGGACTTCGTCAGCCGGAAACCCAGGGCAGAAAAAGCACGGACAATCATTGACATGGTGCGGAGAAAGGGACCCAAGGCGTCTTTAGTAATGCTCGAGATCCTGCAGAAGGACCAAAACTTTTGTGAACTGTTGCAGCAGCATTAGTCCTCAACCTACGGTTCAGACTGAAATGTCAACACGCCATGTTAGAACTTCTGGTCCAGGGACCAGCTAGTGGCGACATTTCAGAAACACAAATAGAGGGCGGCAGCAAATTACCCATTAAGCCCCATTTGAAATGGTTGAAAAATCTCTGTGAGCTTTTAGATCTTCTAGTTTTGCTGTTATTATTTTGTTGAAGAAAGGAAAAGAAGAGCAATGTTTGAAAAATGTATTTGCCCCAAAATAAGTGACTAATATTTGTACAGTTGCAGACAAGAAAATACATCTATAATATGTGTCACACGTGTCACGTGTAGATGGATGGGCATGGATTTAGATCATAGACTGTAAAAAAAGAAGAAAAACAAGATCCAGAGCGCCAAATTTGCCATCCCCTGGGACCCCAAATCAGGAGAGGGTGGTTGATAACAAAATGACATCAATCAGAACTTCAGATGGGTGGTCTCAGAACTTGTTCAATCAGTTTGATTGTTCAGAAGTTGTGTGGCTGTGATTTATTCGGTTATGTTCACACATAAGGCTTCATTCTGGTTGCTGCCCTTCTGACTGTATAGAAGTTTTAGAAATGTTGATATCAAATGTTTAACACGCGGCTGTGCATGTGTTGTGAACATTATGCAACATCATGGCAAATTGTATCTGTCTGTGTGCTTTGGCACTCTTGCTTAGCAATCTAGGTTCTAGTCTCACTACATGAGATTGAGCCAACCTTTAAAACTTTAAACTTTAAAACTAGAGACGGATGGTAATGTTTTTACGGAGGACTCAAGTTATGGTTGAAATCAAATCAACTGTGCTCACATGAATAGTTTCTTTTCCTGAACTGCTGTTTGAATGATTATGTTTTTTGTTTTTCCCACAAGCTGATGTACAGTATTGGGTCAGTTAGTGGTGATGTTAAGTTCTTATTAGTAAACACAAATTATAATTATGTGTACTTGACTGGGTTTTAGATTAGTATTATTGTTTTTGTACTTATTTGGGTTTTAGATTAGTATTATTGTTTATTGTACTTGATTGGGTGTTAGATTTGTATTATTGTCATTTAGAAAAGCCTCCTGTGGACAGATGATGAATATTAGCACTAACATGGCATAACACATGGGCACTTTGAGTGTCCATTTTAGTTGTATTTTTCGGACAGGTCAACCGATAAAAGTTCAGGCATTGGACGGAGCATGTATTGATGTACCTTGATGCATCTTTCCTTGATGAATCTCAAATTAATTAATCATGTACATTCAACCAACTTTATCTAAATGTTGCTTGTATTTCATCTTCTGCAGTTTCTCCTAATTGGTGATGGTGATGATGATGATGATGATGATGATGTAATGATGTTTAATTGTCATGTCAAGTGTTATAGTGCAGTACGTGTGATACATAAAGTGACATGTG
Source organism: Nannobrachium achirus (assembly GCF_963921795.1). Lineage (NCBI taxonomy): Eukaryota > Metazoa > Chordata > Actinopteri > Myctophiformes > Myctophidae > Nannobrachium > Nannobrachium achirus. The sequence goes on along the minus strand of NC_137813.1, from coordinate 10,132,878 downwards.
GGAGATAATGCTAATTGACGAGAAGAAAATGTGAAATATTGTAGTGTTTCAGATCAGAATAAAAACATTATAATAAAGTACCTTGATTTTACATCCTCTCCTCCGTTATTTTTCAATGCTTGGATCGCTCCTCTTTTTCTAACGTTTCATGTAATACAACTACTACATGTATTGAATTTGCATACCCGATGTTTCCTGTTGAGATTTCACCCAGGTTTTTTTTTTTATATCACTCACGTCACTTTGTCTGCTGACCTCACTCGGCAACGAAATAAACAGAAAATAAACAAAAATTAAAATAAAACAATTCACAGGAGGCAAGCAGTGATCACCCCATGATGTGCACTGCAATGTAGTTTCAAATGCACTATACATTGCAGACACTTTTTGAGAGTGAAAAAACACGTGTGACATGTGTGATCTGGGCAGCTTGCCCCAGGAAATGTGCCAAAATAGGGAACAGCGGTAGTTAAAACTGGCATACTTTAACTATATACTGTTGAATTATGTTTTTAAAGAAGAATGCTATTAAACTAATTACTACGTAATTCTTGGAGGACATTTATACGTTTGCCTATTAAAGTCAGCTCCTCATGACACCGTGGCCACCTCAGGTAAAATCACCTCCTCATCTTCTAATTGAAGAGGATCATGCTGTTCCTTCCCGCTACTTTTATGGAGATAGGCCACTATACTAGTGTGACTAGTCAATTAGACAATGTTTTTGGCCTATTAAAGTCACTGACAAATTATTTACTGACTGATTTTTTTAAACAAGGTTTAATCATATTTAATTATTTTATGTTACTTAACTGACAGACAGTTATTTTTTACATTAAGAGTCATAATTATGTATTGGGTATTATAGAATGAAATCACAAATACATGCCACTGAGACCCAGTGTAAGCATTGTCATTGTACAACATTCACATTGTAATGTTACCAACAGATGAAACATTGCTATTAGCTATATCAATTATACATTCATATTCTTACAGTAGTCATTAAGGTTGCCTTAAAGCAGCACTGTGTAGTTTGTGGTATCAGACACAATATGGCAGCCAATGACTTTGACTTCATTACCCATAATCTCTGCTGTGATTGGCCAGTCTTTGCTTTGACTGGCAGTTCTGCCTTGGTGCCTCCTTGACAAATGCCAGGATGAAATTCATCTCCCATAGACTTGGTACTACAGTCAAGGGCAGAGTCTATGGAAGGATGATTAGTATTGATTAACATGTAACATTATAATACATAAATACTGCTGCTTTAATACCATTGTCTGTGTGTTTTTATAAATATTGAACGAATAAAAAGTATCAACAAGAGCTTTAGACTAAACAGTAAGTACACTCAGTACATTTAGCTATATTTTCATTCATGCCTTACCCCTTAAGGCCCATTCCCACTGGGCCAGATAACAGATAAAAAAAATCTCTTTCTCCAGATATTTTTCCATTCAAAGTGGATGGTAGATACAGATGAAAAAAAATATTTGCCACAGATAAAAGTATCTGTGGCAAATATCTGCTGTAGATATATTTTTTTATCTGTATGATCTACCATCCACTTTGAATGGAAAAATATCTGGAGAAAGAGATTTTTTTTATCTGTAATCTGGCTCAGTAGGAATGGGCCTTTATCCCTAAACTAAAAATAGTTTTACTAGCCGATCCACATTGCCATGTTGTGAGCTTATAGATCGGCTATTTGAAGTATTTTAAAATATTCTTTTAAAAATAGTAAAAAAAAAAAAAAGGCAAAGAAGTTTAGGGATGAGGGGTAAGGCATGGATGAAAATAGAGACCATTATGTTTGTATTATTATTATGTATTTTCTTTCCTGAAAGGTAACGGTTTTGGACATACAAGGTTTCCACCCGCCAGCGAGACGACACATCCCATGAAGTTGCAGGGAAATATGTAGACCTGTCATACTGGGATATATCTGCAGCATGCTTCTGAACATCCCATAATATTAACTCTCTCACATTCTTCTGCAGGATACTCTGAAAACTTTCTGCAACACACAGATAAGGATTCTAATTTTGCGAGCCAGTGCACTTTGTGTCCACAACTAATGACTAATGGAGTAAATAATTACTATAAAGCTACCCTGCGATTAATCTGATTTCTCTCTCTCTCTCTCTCTCTCTCTCACACACACACACACACACACACACACACACACACACACACACACACACACACACACACACACACACACACACACGTATTTGTATTAATATATTTGTGAGAACATCAACATTTTGGGACGATGACTTTAGGAATGACATTTTCTTTTTTCTTTTTTTTGCCATCCCAAGCCTTGTAGATGGGCTATGGATGGTGCACAACTACATCAGGCACAATTCTACCTAACTGTAAGATGTATAAACATTTTCTACCCACAATTTTCACAAATTTTTATGAATGTCTTTATGAATGTCATTTTTACCAATTATTGTTGCAATCATAACCCTTGTAGATTGTCAATTTTTGGTGCACATTAACTACATACAATATAATACACCAGGCATAATTCTGCATCGCAAAGTCTTACCTCTAAATGCTTAAAGGAGTAGTTCACCCCCAAAACGTTTTTTTATTTATTTTTTCTATTTTTTTGTCACCATGGAGACTTGACTTCAGTCATATTTTTTTGTATTTGTCGCATTCCTAAGACAAAAAAATGTCGTATAGTTAATTTACCCCCATTGATTCTGGATGGGGACCCAAATACAAGGCCCTGGATGGGGACGCAAATGCATTTGTGTGAGAATCAATGGGGGTAAATTTACTTGACCCTACCCTGTTTACCCCCATTGATTCTGACCTACATGTGCATTTGGTTGAATGTGACCAATACAAAAAAATATTATTGAACTCAAGTCATCCCAAATCCAAACTTGAATCTACAGTAAAGCTCTTCCTAATAGCATAGGCTTCGTAAAACAAGTAAGGAAATCATCCCTGCTGTGTCGAGGGGACATTTGGCCCTCAAAATTAAATGCACGCACGCGCGCGCGCACACACACACACACACACACACACACACACACACACACACACACACACACACACACACACACACACACACACACACACATCAGGGGGAGCTGCAGGTCTGTCGAGCTATAATCATATAAAGTCCGGCGTTATGCAAATCCATCGACTATTTCAGTGAATTTATGCAGTCCAGCAACGCTGGGGGGCAAAAAACCATCCCCCACGTACACCTCCGTTTGCAGTGTGTACCCTTCACACGACCTTGACCAAACCCACACGAGTGACTAACTCTGCATTAAGCCAACAGAGCCGCAGGAAAACCATGAAAAAAAGAAGCAACAGTAATACTTATTTCCATGTTCCATATTCATCAAAACATTGCTCTGAAGATACTGGACTCACGACGGGTGGTGAGAGAAAAGTAAGCACTTTTTCTTCATGTACAGCACTGGTTCACAAACTGTGGATCGGGACCCATGTTTGGGTCGAGGACACATTTCTATGGGTCATGAGTAAATATCACCATTTTTGTATTATATAAGTAGATAGATATAGATAGATGTACTTATAACAGTAAGATGCCTAAGGGTGAAAATTTACCTCGCCCGAGGTCGCGCCATGTCTTTGGTTCCCCTGGCATCGCAGTGATTATATACCGGTATTGGCATTCACAGATATGGGCTTAATATTGATGACGAAGAGATTTGGTTCCCCTGGCATCACAGGGATCTCCATATATGGCAATAAACGTGATTTTTCCCATGACATCACAGTGATGTCAGAGTGTGATGTCAGAGTGTGAGAGTCAATCAACAAAAAAGACAATGCGTTACCCATACGGCCAGATACGGTCAAGATGTGACGGTTCTGATAGTAAAAAAATACAGATACAGATACAGATTGTCATCAATTAAAAACAATTCCAACATTTTTTTCAAAGGTGCGGCTCATATGTAAACATTTGTTTTTTGTTCTAAATTTAGCTGGTGCAGCTTATATTCAGGTGCGGCTTAGTCCAGCAATTACGGTACTCCTTTAATAGAGCATTTCTATGTTGTGATATAGCTATTAAAAATATATATGCTTCTTCCACCACTGCTCACAGCCTCTAGTCCATTTTCCCGACTGAAACAGAAACATTTTAGAACCGTAAAAATACAGAACTGGAGGCTCAACGTTTGTGTACTTTCAATTACAAGAAGTGAGTAAAATGTCACACTCACTGCACTGCAGGCCCACACTTTAAAATGTTAAATTACAACAATCAAAAATGTTCCAATCATGGAAAACAAACAACCCAGCGTACGATCACAGATGCACATTAAAATTGAGCCGAACATAATCATTCTTTTTTTAATCTCAATGAACGATGAATGAATGTGCAGGCACACACACACCCACACACAACGTAAAAGTCATCTCTTGATCCAGGGACGTGCTGGCCATTGGGAAAAGCGGGACAACTCCCGAACGGCCGGTTCATTCCCGGCCGGTCCAGGCCGGCCATTAGGAAAAAAAATGTAAATATAATGTCGGCCTTCGTTCCATTTTGGGGGCTGGGCGGCCAACAAAGTAAATCGTCACTGTCGGGCAGAAACCTTGTATCTCCAAGTTTCAAATTTGTAATTTCTTTTGCAAAGCAAAGCCCTACTTCATCATAGGCCTACAAGGCCGTCGCACAAAAGTAGTGAAACAGCAGATCTACAAGCACACAACGCCTCATGGTGCGAGGCGTTGTGTGCTTGTAGATTGCCTGTTTTCACTAGTTTAAATCATATTTTTAAAATGATAAATACAAAACAAACGGTTTTGGACAGGTTTCCACCCGACAACGACGAAATATAACTCATGTAATTGGCCCACTGGCTTGTCACTTGTCATGATCTGAAATGACAAAGTAGTAGCAGCGCTATAGAGAGAGATCTCTCTCTCTATAGCGCGCAATGAGGGCCTCTCCAACTATTTTTCCCGGGCTGAATCAGGGGCCCAGCACGTCCCTGTCTTCATCCATCTGGCTCACAGAGGTTTCTACCCATTATTCCACATGGCACTGATAAGCAAAGTAACAATGGCATTTTTTTAGACATCCTTTTTCACCAAACATCGACATTGGCAATACTCGTGATTACAATTAACTCATTCACTGTGATGAAGAGAGAGCTGAGCCAGAAGGCAAAGCTCTCTGTCTACCGAGCGATCTCCGTTCCTACTCTCACCTGTAGTATGGTCATGAAGTGTGGGTAATGAAAAAAAAGAATAATGCCACGGTTACAAGCAGCCTAAATTAGTTTTCTCATACGTGCGGCTGGCTGGCATCTCCTTTATAGATAGGGATGAGAAGTTCAGTCACCAGAGAGAGACTTGGAGTAGAACCGCTGCTCTTACGCTTGGAAAGGAGCCAGCTTAGGTGCATCTAGTACGGATGCCTCCTAGCGCACACATACACGTGTGCAGTGTGCACATACTACGTACAGCGCAGGCGTGAGCACACGGTTGGGAATGTTTGGGAGGTGGGTAATTGATGCGGGCACATCACTGATTGTAGCCCGGAGGGATGGAGAAGGGGGAAGTGTTCACCCCATTATTTGCCCACAATGTGTTCAGCTCTCTGGTGCTGGCTGTGTGGGTCTTGAGGTCAAACACAAGCCCTCGAGACATCCATCCAAGCTGCCCTCTATTCTGTTCAGCCTCTCGTATGCTTTTTGCACAGCATTGATAGGCTACATGAAGCATGCTTCCGTATAAGAAAGCTTAAGAAAGCCTTTTCTATAAAGGGGAAAAATAAATAATCTTATCTTGATGTAAATGTACAGTGTGTTATTTTGAATTCAGAGGAGCATAGCCAGCAAGGCAATGAAAAGAAAGTGGGATCGTCATGCCAGTCAGAGCAGAGCATGCGGCGCGTACCAGAGCCGAGGGAAGAGGTGATTCCTGCCAGGCAGTCGAAGGGAGAGGGGCAAAAAGATGAACGCAGAACCATTTTAAAGACGGGGAAGACGGAAATCCATGTGATTTATATTTATGCTTGCATGATGAATAGCAATTCATGCATGTTTCTGGAGACCCATACATTACCTTTGAATGTTGTTGAAAACCGTGACTTTTCAGGGAGTTCAGTGGTTTTTAACCACGTTGTGAGCTTGTAGATCTGCTATTTTCAAACATTTTGTGCTTTTACTTTTGTTACTTCTTTAATTACATTTTAATGCAAACACTTTTACATTTTGAATTCTGGACTTTTACTTGTATTGACAATATCTATATTGCAGTATTGACACTTTTTGATTGATTGATTGAAGACTTTATTAGAAGTTTGCATAGAAAAAAGGTACAGTTTCATGACGGTACAGTTCACTGGTACAAGGTCAACTAAAAGGAAAAGACTAAGCTTATTTCCATAGGAAACCATTGAAGTATCTCATATAACATTGAATGACAGACGTATCCACAATTTTCCCCGGGGGTTTACTGGAGACTATCAGGACCAAACTTCCGGGTTTAACAGCAGACATACAAGCTCACGTCGCGTCGCAGATGCAACCCGTTGTGAGCTTGTAAATCGGCGGCGGAAGATCGGTGCAAACGTCTGCGCAATGCACTATGGGGCGTAGGAAAATCGTGGATAGAACACAGTACTATGCAGTAGATATAGTAAAAAAAAAAAGTAAATACAAATAAAATAAACAGTGCAAAAAAATATACAGTAGGTAAATACAAAGAAGGGTCAGGGGAGGCTGGGCTAGGTTTGTTATTGCCCGTTGCGAATGGCTGCCGCCTGTAAGTGGTTTTTCAGGGCGATTTTAAAGGATGCTAGTATAGGGAACCACACTCCTTTTACTTGACAAAAAAAAGACAAAAAAAACGTGAGTACTTTTTCCACCACTGCTGGCTGGTTCCTCTGAGAGGAAATGATAGCTTGTTTGTATGTGTGATGATGGCCGCCGCTGTGCCAGGGTGAGCTTTATGCCTCACAGGCCACTCAATAACAGACATCACAGCTCAACAAGCTAATTGCTATGCAGTTAATCTCACTCTCTCCTTTCCCCGCTCACAATATTAAGCAAGAGGCTTCAAACCCAGACGCTGTTTTGAACACATGAGAGGACTGTCAATAGGAATGGGGGATAGGAAAGGGGGGAAGTGTTTGAAACATTGGTAACACTTTACTTCTAGGTCTAGGTTTCTAGCATTTCAAATTGCATTATAGTGCACTTATAAGGCATTATTATATAACACTTGTTATATGTCTATAATCATGTATGACAAATTACATGATTAGCCCTAGTTATGTTTATAACTAGGGCTGGGACTCGATTAATGAAACATAGCTAATTAATTAGGGGCTTTGTAATTCATTAATCGAAATTAATTGCATGCAAATTGCATATAAATGTTGGACCTGAGAAGAAATTTTATTTAAATTAAAACGCATATTAGAATATGAGTGAGTTTTTTAAATCAAAATCTCCCATTCACTGGGCCGAGCAAATAAGTGGTCTTATCGGTGGCTTCTCCCATTGCGTGCACTGGGGTTTGTTGACCGTTGGTTGGTGCACCGTATGATCGGTACGCCTGAAACTTGTCCAGTGAGAAAGTTTCTTTGGTGCAAAAACTAAGTGTGATTAAAATGTGTTTTAATCACATTACCTTTCTGTAATTAATTAATCAAAAGTAATCAGTTTAAGTCCTAGCCCTATTTATAACATATTGTAAAAATCTACAATATGTGGAACGGTCTTGGTTACAATGTGGATCTGGTATTTCCAGGTTACCAGTCCATAACGTTGGTTCTCAAGGTCTGGTCTGGGATCACCAATGGTCCAAAAGGACCAATGGGTCAAAAGAGGCCAAAATAAAAACCCTTTGCCCTACATTTTTTCACATCTGCCTTTTATAGCGCCACCAGGAGGCTGACATATGTAAAACGCAATATCCTACTTGACCGGACAGTCTCTGCCAGTCCCTGCATGTGCTCCAAGGAGCACTTTTTTCTAGTTAGAGCTGAGTTTTATGAAGTTGTATTGCATCCATGTTTTAATAATATACAGTAAGTCAGAGTTGGTGATGGGTAGAGTTGGTGGGGAGATAGAGCTCTGTGTCATTGCCTGTCTATTTTCAATGCACATCATTAACGAAATGAATGTGATTTAATCTCATCTTTCATATCAAGTAAAACTTTATTTATGGTCACATATAAACAAAAATAAATACATTCTGGGACGTTGAACTTTTGAACAACTGAACATTTTCCCTCTGAAACTATAGAATGCACTCATGAAAACAAAAACATCAAACATAGAAACTATGGAACGCACACATGAAAACAAGCTTCAAACATTTCCGGCATCCTGGGGACTTCTCAAACTCCCAGTGGCTTCCTTGTTCACACTATAAAGGCATCTTATCATACAGTATGAGTCAGAAAAGGCAAAACATTGCATTTCCTCACAACAAGTACAGCTGTCACTGAGTGAGTGAGTGAGTGAGTGAGTGAGTGAATGAGTGAGTGAGTGAGTGAGTGAGTGCAAGTCAGACATTGAGGTTAAAAGGATAACACAAAAAGGTCTGTTTCCATTGTGGTCCTCTGTATTCAATTCATCAACATAGCATAGAAATAACACACTTAGGCCTATGTCATAAACAAATACAAAACAGATACACAAAGGAAAAACAAAGGAAGGAAACAAACGGCAGCAGTTTGTGTGAATGACACCTTTCTCTCCTTGTGGTCTGATAGATGATTTGTGAGGCCAGTTTAGAAAGAAACCATGTGATTCACATCTGTTAATGGACTTTTAATCAGGGGCAGGGCATCCCACATTTTGGTGACAGAGCAGTAGAATGACAAAGTTCACATGTTAGTTCAGTATTTGGGTGGTTACCAGATCATGGTGGCTCCCTCTAGTGTTGTGGCTGTGTGCGTCACTCACTTTGAAGAAGTACAGGTATGAGGGTATTGAGGGCACTGTCCCTTTGACTATCTACAATACCAATGCCATTTGTATTTGATTAACCCTGTCCTCTCCCCTGAGCCATCCCGGACAAGCAAAGTTTGTGGACTGCGTTTCACGGAGGATCCGAACGTTGTGCTGCCAGCTATGCGTGAATGGGTGAACGTAGTAGTGCACATTGTAAAGCTCTTGGATGAAGACGCTACAGTACATAAATGCACCGTTACTAAATGTCTTTCGGAGTTATTTGTTGTAGTGATGGAATGACACACAACACACAGACACACACAGACGCACGCACGCACGCACGCACGCACACACGCACGCACGCACGCACGCACGCACGCACACACACACACACACACACACACACACACACACACACACACACACACACACACACACACACTAATTTGTAAGTTCTACAAACTGTGTTGTTGCTACTTTAAAGCATTAAGTACATCATTGTGTTTACTGTTTATTTCCTCCTAAATGTACCAGTTGTGTGTGAAGGAACACTAAAGCTTGATTTTATCCCTCGCAATCACCTGAAAAGTCTCTTTCAACAGGCTCTTTCTCCTCCCACACAAAAACACTATGTTGGCTTGTTTCCCCTCTTCTGTCCTCTTCAGAGACAGAACACAGCATCCCTCTGTCCTGATAGATATCTCTGTAAAGATGTGTATGTATTGTTTAAAAAAACCAAAGTGCAGCCTCTTAGGGAGGCACAATAATTCTCCTATGCTGCATTCTCACATCTCACAGTGTTTTTTTAATGTGCTGTGCCTGCACGTAAACACTTTGCAGCGATGAGTGTATTCTTGGGAATGTGGCATTTCACACCCTATGGGTGCAACGTTTCATTGTATATATATATACAATATATATATATATATATGAGCATTGTGTTTGTGTAGTGTATTTATCATACATTATTATGTTTATTTATTATTTATAAATATCTGTAAGTGGTATAGTTTGGTGTAGTCTCGTGGTAATATTTCCATATCGCCACATGATACAGTGCCGAACTGGACTGTTTTGTTCTTTTTATTTTATTTATATATTTTTTTCTTGGATTAGCAAACAGAATTAGGAGTTTTTTTTCAGTTTTCTCAATTAAAATATGTGAAATATTTGATATTTTATTTAAATGGGGTAGGCAATAATAAGCTTCGGCTTCCGCCTACCTTTTCGGACTTTTTGGACTAGTTTTGAATGTCCTTATACTGTATGTATTGTATTCATTATCTGAAACCAGAGCGAGACTATCATAGATACCTATTTCCTACCGCAAGGGAAATTCAGTATTTTCAGCCCAACCCAGCTGATTCACTGCCAACAATGAGCGCTTGAGCAATTAGGGTTTAAGTTAAGCGTCTTGCTCAGGGACTTAAATCAACATTGCTACCCTGGCCTGGAATTGAACCTGGGACAAGCAGGGACTCCCTGACCATTCAGCTATGTATGCCACCCCTAACTATGGGACAAGATGGAGTAGAGTGTTGTGCTCATGCCGTGTACTGCACCAAGGGAGCGGGCTGCAGGTGTGATACATCCTACTCATGATCAGACTTCCATTGCTTCAGACTGTATGACGCAGGGATGTGCTGGCCATTGGGAAAAGCGGGACAACTCCCGAACGGCCGGTTCATTCCCAGCCGGTCCAGGCCGGCCATTGGGAAAAAAATAAAAATGTCTGACTTCGTTCCATTTTGGGGGCTGGGTGGCCAACAAAGTAAATAGTCACTGTCGGGCAGAAACCTCGTATTTCCAAGTTTCAAATGTGTAGATTTTTTCGCAAAGCAAAGCCCTGTTTTATCATACAAGGCCGTCGCACAAAAGTAGTGAAAACAGCAGATCTACAAGCACACAACGCCTCGCACCGCAAGACGTTGTGTGCTTGTAGATCTGCTGTTTTCACTAGTTTAAATCATTTTGAAAATGATAAATACAAACAAACGGTTTTGGACATACAAGGTTTCCAACCGACAACGACGAAATATAACTCATGTAATTGGCCCACTAGCTTGTCACTTGTCATGATCTGAAATGGCAAATCTTTGAGTAGCAGCAGTGCTATAGAGAGAGATCTCTCTCTATAGCGCACAATGAGGGCCTCTTCAACTCTTTTTCCCAGGCTGAATCAGGGGCCCAGCATGTCCCTGGACTATGACGGGAGCATTTGCAAACTGTGGGAGTCAAGAGTCTGGCCACACGAGACTACTCACTGCGTGACTGAGCAACTTTAAATGTTTTTAACAATATTTGAGTTTCCAATTTCCGCACAGAAAACATCTTTTACCCAGCCCATATGTTGTCTTGCACCAGTGACTAATGGATGTATTATGTATGGCTGTTGGTTGGATGTGGTGTTTGACAGAACTGGCACAAGATGTTAGTTTCAATTACACTTCTAGTAACTTTACTTTTTTAGACATTTAGCCTAAATTGTTAGTGACAGAAGTTGGATAACAGGAAAGCTTACGCTTTATTTATTCAAGACGCTGCAGATGTTCTATCAGTCTGTAATGGCTAGTGCCCTCGTCTTTGTAAATGTCTGCTTTTAAGCTGGTCACAGCAGTGCTGGGGATTAAAACAAACTATCTGAACAAGCTGGCGAGGACGGCTGGTTCCAGCAGATTTGGACTGGGAAAAACCAAGTCACCTTCATGTGTGTTTCCAGCTCAAATCGGCTGCTGGGCCAATCAAATGAAGCTACAAGCTATACTGTATATGGGAAACTGACGCAGAATTCTACCTTCTGGAAAAGGGAACTACAGTTCCGTTACACCATTACATTGTACACTACAGTTACAGTACAATGTGCAGAGTCTGTAAGCACTGCAGTGGTTCTCTAACTTGTTTGGCGCAAGGCATCCCTGTAAATGTACGTTTTCATCGCAAATTAACGCCCGCCTTTATCATCCTACAGCCGGCGTCACACAAATGTATTAAAAAATAAGCAGATGTATAAGCTCAAAATGCGGTATGTAGCGAGGCATTTCGAGCTTGTAGATCTGCTACTTTTGCTATTCGAATCCTGAAAAGCAACGGTTTTGAACTGATAAATGAATCATAAGATGTGGTATCTTCATGATGACATTGTACAGTAGATCCATAACAAAGGAAAGGGGAAAAAGTACCAGCACATGTGACATAATGACACATGACACAAAGTCACATGACATACTGTAACGGCATGTGCTGTGCCATAATGTACTTTTATATAACGTAAAGTGGGCCTGAATAATTTTCATTTCACAGCATAATACATTTTCTTCCAGGCAATAAGCTGAAGGCCAAAGAGAAAGACCTTTTCCACTACATCAACGTGCAATCGTATATATTTATCCTCATAAATATAAAATGAAATGAATAAAAAGGACTCCCACAGGCTGTCGTCTCTCTCCCCGTCAAATAAGTCCGTTCAACATTAACATTTCATCCGGTGTCTCCCCGCAGACCTGCATGTCCGTATCCTATCTCTGCTTCATCAAACTGTTTCATCAAATCAGTCATAGAGTAGCAGTCTCATGAAGCACTG
>NC_137813.1:10100371-10117871 GCF_963921795.1 Nannobrachium achirus | reverse complement strand
GGTTGTCGTTAGAAACGTCTCCCGCTCCAACCACCATCTGAGTTCCTCTGTCGTCCCCCAGAACGCCACTTAGATCCACTGATCTGAAGCTCCTCAATGTCGCGCCCGCTTGAACTTCAAAGCACCCGCTTGAAGTTGAAAGGTGACCCAAGACTTGAGTCAGACGTGCCTTTTCAGTCGCTGCTCCAAAACTGTGGAACAGCCTACTAGCAGGCCTGGAATTTCATCATTTGAGGGGCAAGGCCACTTGGCCTTTGGGGTTGTCCATTTATTTTGATGGCACAAAGGCCAAATGCCAGGGTTAGGGTTAAATTTAATATGCAGAATATCTGCTGTGAAATAAATAGATGGGTATTTACAATCTGATGTTCAGCCCTGCACAAATCAAAAGATACTGGATTTGTTTAAAAATGGCGACTCAACAAGACACCGGTGTTTACATGACAAGAAAGACACTGGTGTCTACATATTGACAAGACAGAGACAGAGGAGAAAGTGGTAGAGTCAGCTGGGCTTGGGCATTAAGGCCACTGTGGCCTCAGGGCATGCCATTTTTTTTGGAGGGGCACAAGGCCAAACTGAGGGGCAACGATGGCCATGCATGGCCTTCATGGCCTCCCTGAAATTCCTGCCCTGGCCTACAGTCTACCCCTACCGGATAGGTCTGCTGTACCCTACTTGGATGTTTATTTAAAAGCACACTTAAAACACGCCGGTTTTCCCCTGGCCTTTTAACCCCTTAGGTCCTGAGGCTGATTCTAGAAACCCCTTCTAAATAGTAGACAGTAGTTCGCTACTCTCCCTCCAGTATTTTGTCTCTGCCAGGAAGGAAAGCTGCGGATTCAACTTTTTTCCCTGTTATTATGCTCGTCTTCAGAAGGCAAACGGCAACTGGCCATGAAATATTCAACAGTTTAGCTTTCCACGGCGAAACGGATTCTAGCAAAATCTGTTTTGTTTTGAAACTCTAAAGGTTCAGGGGCGTCTTCCTACATGCCTGCTTATACTGTGTGTCAGTTATGCCCCCTTTCCACTGCAATGTGGAACCAGAACTATCAGGAACCTGAACCTATTTTTTTGGTTCTGGTTTTGTTTCCATTGCACACAGCCCGGTTTCAGACAAGGTTCCTGAAACCTTTTTTTAGGTCCTGCTCCTGAGGTAGAACTAAACATGAGTTCTGGGAACCTATGGGCGGGGCCAGCAGCGCTGCTGCTGCTCTTTTTTGGGACCTTCCCGGTTATAGTTCTGGTTATATGGAAACGTAAGCAGAACTTGGTCCCAGAACTTCACAGGTTCTTGAAAGTTCTTGTTTCTGGTTCTAGTTCTGGTTCTAGTTCTGGGTCGGCCCTACAGTGGAAATGGGGCTTTAGAGAGAAGAGTGTCATCTTGTAAGCTATGTTGAGTTATACTTATTTGTAAGAAGTGGTTATTCTATTTGTATAAATATATATTTTTAAGCGTGGTAAACCTGTCATACAAAGTGAATGTGATGTGTTTTCCGTGGCTCCATCGCGGCAAGAATCAAATAAGAATAAATCGAGCACAATAAGATCAACGTGTGTGTTGTGTGTACCGCAGACCATAACTGTGTGAAGAAATTGCCTGATGAAACTCAAATAAATGTATATTCCCTGGAAGCACAGTAATAAAACAATATGCAGAATGCATTGGCTGTTGTTGACAATTTAATAATGCTGAATAGAATGAGCTGAGAGGCAGGAGGGGACGGGCACACAGTAGCCTACAATACAGTATAATATAGCATCATCGTTAGTGACAGGCACAAACCTTGTATCTTTTTCCATAAATGTATGCTTGAAGGCTACTTGATCATAATCTACAGCATCACACTAAAGCATCAGTGGCTCAGGGTAGAGTTGTCGTCTTAGAACAGTGGTTCTCAACCGTTTCAGGCCGCGACCCCCACAATAATCATATTTTAACTCGGGACCCCTGACCCTGAAGAGCACTAGTTGAGGCATTACATTTTGCATAACACAGTTCTATTGTGAAAATAGCAGATCTACATGCTCACAACGCCTCGCATTGCGAGGCATTGTGAGCATGTAGATCGGCTATTTTCACAATTTCTGCCTCTAATATTTGACAGTTTGGCCAATGTTTAATTTGTCATTTTAGAGTCCTCAAATTGCCACTTTAGAAATGTGCAGATACTCCCTATAAACTTAAACTTTATGTTGGTTTGTTTACTGTTGAGGGAGAAAACAATTTTACACATTAAGCTAATCATCTGGGGATTCCCCAAAATAATTTGGGACCCACAGGTTGAGAACCACTGTCTTAGAACACAGAGGGTTCCCGAAGGGTTCCCAGTTCGATCCCGGGCTCTCCCAGAGTTAGTGTTGAAGAGTCCTTGAGCAAGACTCTGAAACCCTAGTTGCTCCCGATGAGCAGGTTGGTGCCTGGCATGGTTTCCTCTGCCAGCGGTGAATGAATGTGTGTGTGAATGGGTGAATGTAATGCACAATCTCTGTAAAGCACCTTGGATAAAGGTGCTACAGTAGTATATACAGTAAATGCACCATTTATCATTTACTATCAAAAGTAGCAGATGCACAAGCTCGAAATGTGGCACAAGGCAACACGTTTAGAGATTGTGGATCTGCTACTTTTGATGCTTTTAAATTTGAATCCAGAAAAGTCAAGAAAACACGTGTGGCTATAGACCTATAACCGTTTAGTGTCAGGCAGAAAAATTGTGCCTCCAGACTTTTTATGATGCCCCATACGTGTCGTGTCGTGCAAGAGATGTCGCTCAAAAGTAGCAAAAGCAGATCGACAAGCTCACTGCGTGTTGCGATGCAAAGTGCCGTGAGCATGTAGATCTCTGCTTGTGACTGAACAATAACTACATTGGATCCATAAAGGAACACAGAGTTCTTTATAGGGATGGAGCTCCAAACACGAGCCCATTACAAACTCGATAACAAACAAATTACTGAGACCGGCTATCAATAAGCTTTGGGCATGTCGAGCCATCATGTTTAAACAATCAAGACAAGAGGCGACCAAGAATTCAATCTAATCACCCACGCTGGCACAAACATGTCGGTATCGGTATTGATACGGTCTGCCAACTGATACTCACAGTCACTCACAACTGGCCAATAGAAAAAAAAGATACCAGTTCTGTTAAGAATGTGTCATCTCACGCTCAATAGTGGGCTTGATAAAAGCCTGGATCAATAAGCAGGATCGATAAGGTTGCTCATTATCAATAAAAAAATAAAGAACTCCATCCTTAGTCCTTTATATCTTTAACAGGTTTCGGAAATACTTTACAAGGTTTCCACCCGACAGCTACAGCGATAATATTTAGTTCCAGCCACGCATTGAAACTCAGTCCACGCTTGAGCAATAATAATAATATCCAGCCATCTCACCCTCGGAGAGAAGAGGAGGCGAGCCAAACATATATATACCGTATATACCGCCAAATCAGATAGAGCCGGAGTGAATCAAATGATAAGTGTATTACCATCCATGAATTATTGAAATAGGCCAATACATGCCAGGCAGGATGACGGAGAGAGAAATCCATCCAAATTATATTTCCCCCAGATTTGAATTCGTTCCCTGTGTAAGCACACAGGGGCGTCACAAGGGAGGGGGGGGGGGGGGTGGGGGTGGGACTGAGTTATAGGGCCCAAGGTGGAGGGGCCTTAGTTATTTTATACTTTAGCTATTGAAAAATAGCAGATATACAAGCTCACAGCGCTGCGAGCTTGTAGATCTGCTATTTTTGAAAAGCAGTGAAAATGTGTGCAAATCTTTTAATATAGGCTATGTATTTTTTAAGCGAACAATTGTGACTCTAATTTCGCTTTGGGGTCCCTGGAATTAAATATTTTGAGATGGGGGTCCGTGACCAAATACATATCATTTAGGGGGTCCTTCACATGAAAGAGTTTGAGCACCACTGACATAGAAACATATATATATATTTTTTCAAAAAACCTTAGAAGGACTTGAAATATTGAACAAGACTTGCACAAATGTTCACGATTTTTCAAAAATAGCAGAACTACAAGCTCGCAGCGCGGCACTCGGTGCCGCGCTGTGAGCTTGTATATCTGCTGTTTTTCAATAGTAAAAGCACAAAATAATGTGTTCCCAGTCTAAATGGGTTAAACAAACCCCCTCCCCCTATGAAGAACATTCATGGGGGCCCCCCGCAGTGAATCCTGGCTTGTACCCAGGGCCCAGAATTTGTTGTGACACCCCTGTAAGCACGATCCGCCTCGTGCTTGGCTCCTATCAATCAGCGTTTTTTCTTTTTATTAGCGAGGCCTAATATTCTGCTGCGCGGACAGATATACAAGGCAGATATACAAGCTCACAGCACGGCACCGAGTGCCGCGCTGCAAGCTTGTAGATCTGCTATTTTTGAAAAATCAAGATTTTCTTTTGCAAGTCTTTGAATATATCTATTCAAAAGCGAACATTTGTAACTCAGATATTTGCTTCTGAGGTTCCCTGGAACAACATATTTTGAGAGATTGGAGTCAGTGGCCAAATACCTGCAATTTTGGGGGTGCTTGACAAGAAAAGGTTTGAGAACCACTGATTTAGAGGAAGGATTTAGAAGTCGGGTCAAAGATATTCAAAGATATTCAAAGACAAAAAATAGCAGATCTACAAGCTCACAGCGCGGCACTCGGTGCCTCGCTGTGAGCTTGAATATCATCTATTTTTCAATAGTCAAAGCACAAAATAATGGTTAAAGTGCGCATAAACTCGGGCGCGTTCCAGGTATTTGAGGGTTAAGCGCGTCGCAGGGGACGGAATATCTGCCAGTCCCACACTGTTAGTTATTCAGCTCATTCCAGTATTCAGTCGTGTTCATTTGTTTGAATCAGTCTTTAGATTCCCATTTTTCTTATCCAGAGAAAGCCATTTTCCTTGTAATGAAACGACTCTCTGGTCCAAATGGCTGGAGATTACATATCTGGAGAAGAAAGAATGGGGGAAGGGGGGGGGGGGGGGGGGGTTGTAAACGGAGTTTGAGGCCGATGAGCGCGGGCTTACATTGATAGGCTGAGGATACTTCCATGGATTTGTTTCTTTTTATTACAAAGTCTATAATTTCCAGACTGACACTAATTCACTGCTCTATTCCTCAAAAATCCTTAAAGCTGCAATCATGGACTTACAGTAAGGTCCGTCCTAACACCAGCATTATGAATATAACTATGAATATAACCATAAAGTATAACTTTAAATATCCACCCATCCATCTTCAACCGCTTATCCGGAAACGGGTCGCGGGGGTAACAGTTCCAACAGCGATTTACGGTCTTCCCTTTCCAGAGCAACGTTATCAACTTCCTCCTGGCGGATCCCGAGGCGTTCCCAGGCCAGGGTGGAGATATAATCCCCCATCTGGTCCTTGGTCTGCCACGGGGTCTGCTTCCAGCGGGAAGTGCACCAAAGACCTCCCTAGGCAGACGCTCAGGAGGCATCCGTACTAGATGCCCGAACCACCTATAAACTGGCTCTTTTCCAAGTCAAGGAGCAGCGGTTCTACTCAAGAGTCTCTCACTGAGAAACACAGTTTCTGGTCTATGAATTATAAAGGCACCCATAGATTCTGGAAGAAGACCCTAATTCTAACATTATGGTGTGTTTTCAAAAGCAAAACACAATTTTACGCCCCGGCGCATATTTAAGATTCTTATTTGTTTTGCCAATTAATGTTGGGCCCAAACAGGTTTCTATATCGCTCTCTATCTCTCCCTCTCTACCCCAGATAGGTGGCACTATGTGCATTTATTGCATATTTCATTAACTTTGTCTGGGTTCATGAATATGAATAAGTAGATATAAACCAGTCAAATATTGAGAGGAATGTACCGCTGTGTGCTTGGATTGAAATTCAGCTAACATCCATAATCCTGCTTCCAGGATACGTCCTACAAATTTGGTGGAAAAAAGTGGGAAAAAAAAGCATTTTTTACTTTATACCGTCAACGGTCTTGTGAAAAAAATAGCAGATTTGCAAGTTCACAACGCATGACTGCCAGATGTAAAACATTGTTTGCTTTTCGAGCAAATCTAAGTGTCCTTGAGGGTTCCAATAGGCCATTTATGGGTCTGTAGAGTTCTCAGGGTTATGGTGGTCCTTGAAATCAAAACGTTTAAGAACCACAGTGCTACACCAAATGGGAACACCTGTGAAGGAGCAGCCGCTCTACCTAATAGATAGCTGTCTCTGTCGGGTAAAGACCTAATATGTCCAAAACTGTTACTTTTCAGTATTCAAATAAAATACAAAAATAACAAAAGTAGATCGACAAGCTCAAAACGCTCGAACGAGCTTGTGAATCTGTTACTGGAGATGCTTTTGTGTGACGCTGTAGTGTGATCAAGCGGGGAGTAGATTTACAGTACCTACGGAAGTTAGAAAAGAACAAAAAGTTAAAATATACAGAGATATATAAAAGATAATTGGCAAGAAAAGAATCAAGTGGCAGCCCTCTCTAAGCCATGCCAGGC
Source organism: Nannobrachium achirus (assembly GCF_963921795.1). Classification (NCBI taxonomy): domain Eukaryota; kingdom Metazoa; phylum Chordata; class Actinopteri; order Myctophiformes; family Myctophidae; genus Nannobrachium; species Nannobrachium achirus. The sequence continues at coordinate 10,111,354 of NC_137813.1, read as the reverse complement.
TGATAGCAGCCCACAGTGCTGGTGGATATCGTAGAGTATAAGAAGAGATAAAACCCACACGGAGGGACAATCTTCCAGAGGATTTCTCTCTTCTCCCATCTTGGCGAGAGGAGAGAGTTCACTGGCCCTGTCACGTCTCAGATCACTTCCCTTGATCACATCTTCCCAGCGCCGCGACCCCGGCCAACACACACACACACACACACACACACACGCGCACGCACGCACGCACGCACGCACGCACGCACACACACACGCACACGCACAGAGCAATTAGAACAGTGTAACCCCCGGGGCAGAGCATGACGGACGGGATGGTTTTCTGTGTTGCCATTAGGGCTCCACTGCAGTCCTCCTGGTCAAAAGCATGCAGCTTTGAAAACAGCAATCTGATGCAAACTCCCTGAACTCTGAACATCCCTGTCTGTCGGTATGTCTGTCTCCGTCTGTCTGTGTCACACTTGCACACACTGGGCTTGCTGTATGTCATGTTCATGTAGAGTGAGTGTAATGATGATTATAATGGCAAGTGTTCCATTTAATGTACAGATTAATGTGATTTCCTGTTAAAAGCGTGGGGGTTAACCGCGTCTGACCTCCTCAACAAGATGCCATCTAACGATGTGTCATTTAGAGAAGAGCAGAACAATGCACACGTGATAGAGCTGGGGATGTGGACAAAGATGGTTTTGTATTTCCCATTAAAATCTTCTTCATTGTCTCATCCTATAGATCTGGTCCACACATTAACCACTTAAATACATACGCGGGGGCAACTTGTGGCCCGGGGGCCACGTGCGTCCCCCACCTTCAATCAATGCAGCCCGCAGGTTACATCAGAATACTAATACTACTGTATTATTAATTTCAGCTGTTACAATTCCAAACATGCAAACATGACCCGCTTCAGAATTAGTAGCTTAATGACTAGTATTGGGGTGTTTTTATGTCCAATGTAGGCTATGTGTAGCCTATTTAAGTTCATATAAAGTTAACATAAGTAACATGACTAAATGCATTTGAAATTACATGAAAATGTTAAAATCGCTAAACATGCATTTTGACGCGTTGAGAGCTTGTGGATTTTGGGATAATATGCCATCCTGAATATGGAGGCTGGGGTTCGAGTGGTTAATGTACGATTATTTTACTTTTAGTTTATGTGCCGGTGACTTTTTACACAAGTAACAGAACTACAAGCTCACAATGTGCCGCGCTGAGATGCGTTGTAGAGATAACCCTACGAACACTGAACATGTAACCCTCCATGAACGAGAAGTATTGCGCGTATCTTGTGAGTTCCCGCAGTTACCCCACGTGCATCAGAGAGACCTTTACTCGTTACACAGGGCGAAATAGCCACTGTGTGAATAAGATATTTAAAACTGTGTTCTGTGCCAGTCGTGAAAGCTGTTGCACTTATTCATCCCCCAGGGATGGTTAAACAAACAGCCAATCAGTGCCACCATAAAATTGCTAAAATAAAACCCTAACAAAAAAAGTCCTGAGAGTAATTTGACTAGCGGTGCAATAATCATCTTCTGGGTTATAAGCGTCATGCCTTAGAGTGTGAGTAATAGTCGTTTTCAATGTCCCGTACGGACCCGTAAATGGTCGATTTGGACCGCTGCTCGTCCCTTGACCCAACGTTGAGAAACAGCCTAATAGCCGTGCCGACATGCAGGAGATGACAATGTTAGAGCTACAGTAGCAGAACTGGGTTTATTTATATAACCTTTTATATAAAGGTATAGTTTTCTGGTTGAGTTGATTTACTGGAAACTGAGTGGCTCTGACAACCACTTAATATGAGAGCAACTCAGGCTGCGGGCAACGGACTGACCACCTAAACCACTTAGTGTCTCTGTCCACACAAACCAATTATTTTTCCTTTGTTAGTGGCAGCTCTTTTCTGCCCTGACTTTCTACCATAAAGACCTTTCTGCCATGTCCTTCCATGATAAAGATGCAGAGGTCCTTGCCATGCTGGCTTGCGGTGGACTTTTTTGCCCGTCGGCAGGTTAGTTACTCGTCACGGTTACTGAGGTTCGGTTTAGGCTTAGGGTTAGAGTCAGTGTTAGTTTTAGTGTGTGGAATACGGGCCCGTCGGCATATTGATGCGGAGTCTTGCAGACCCGCATGACACACCTGCGGGGGTTGGTATACAACACAATAACCAGAAGGTCAATAAATAAATATTATTGAATATGAACTTGAATATAGAATTGGCTCCTACGCTATTAGTTTTTCACAAATGTAACATGAGAAAAGGGGGGTGGACCATTCCTGTAGATTGTAGAAGTTGGATCACAATGAACCTTTAATCCTCAGAAGTTTTCATCTATTTTCGCATTAAGTAACGTGGTCATTAAAATGACAGTAACCATAACGCATTACCGATCTGGAGAAAAAGTAACTATAGTTATGTTAAGTAGTTACCGCAGAAAAAGTAGTTGCGTTACAGTAAGACATTGGTCCCACTCCCAACACTGTAAATCGACAACACACATTGTTGCTCGCATCTTTAACTGCACTGTGGCCGCGTGTTTGTGTGAAACATTTCAGCCGTTGCAAACTTTCCCCTTTTGCTTTTCCCCTCTATAATCTACCGTTGCCAAAGGAGGAAGCGATTGGTAATCCGTGTGTGCACATACTGTAATACCATGGTTCACAGAGTCAGGAAGGAATACAGTAGACCTAAAGGGGGGAAAAAGAAGAAATAAATCTAAGTCTTCTCTCAGGGCTAAAGGCAGAAGAGTGTGTGTGTTCCTCAGTGTATTGTTACGTGAGGTGGAGCGTGACACATCCTCTCAACACAATTACTTTTCCCCCTCTTCACAGACATGGAGTACAGGGGTGTCTTAGCACCCTACGACCCCCCCACTCTCCTCGCCCCCCCCCCCCCCCCCCCCCCCCCGGCCAAATCCCTCCGCGTTCAGGGGCCTCTCTGGGCGCTCTCCACTAATCCCTGCTGCAATGGAAGGTGGAAGGTAACCAAGTATATCTACTCAAGTATTGCCTATACTTAAAGGAGTGGTTCACCCCCAAAATGGCTTTTTTTTCCTCTATTGATTACTCATGCCATAGAGACTTGAGTTACATCTTTTCTTTTTTTTTGTAGCATTGTTGTCTTACTGGCCAGATGGCCAAGTGGTGTCTTACCAGTACAATATAACTTATACAATCTGTATGGTAGAGTATGTTAATACAATATAACTTATACAATCTGTATGGTAGAGCATATGTTAATACAATATAACTTATACAACAAGGGTTGTTGTATTTTATCTCCCTGCTCTTCTGTTGAGACAATCGTGTCGAAGGTCATGTCTCACCTATAGACATGCAGGATCTGACACGAGCAAGCAGCCAGGCTCTGTCAGCTCAACAAGGGTAAAACGTTCATCACGTACGCACGGGAAACCAGGTTCAGATCCGGGGTAGAAGAGGAGAAAGCAACATAGTGCTGCTTTAAGACGAGAGCACTTCTTCCACCACTGGTGTGGTGGAGCATGACATCCTCTCAACACAATTGATCTCCAACATGGAGTGTATTCTCTCCTCTCCTCTCCTCTCCACTCCAATCCAGCTCTCCTATCCCTTCCACCCCCCCCCCCCCCCCCCCACAGACACACACACACACACACACACACACACACACACACACACACACACACACACACACACACACACACACACACACACACACACACACACACCCTGACGAGCACTAAGAAAGGAGGCATTACATTTTCTACAGCACGGTTCTATTGTGAGAATAGCAGATCTACATGCTCACAGCGCCTCGCGTTGCGAGGCGTTGTGAGCATGTAGATCGGCTATTATCACAATATTTGACAATTTGGCCAATGTTTAATTTGTCCTTTTTAGAGCTATTAAAAATACCTTAAATTGTCACTTTAGAAATGTGCAGTCAGATACCCTCGATACTGTACACTTATATTGTATGTTGGTTTGTTTACTGTTGAGTGTAGAGAAGACAATGTTTCACAGGTTGAGAACCTCTGCCCTTTACATTTCCTCTTCACACACATGGAGTGTATAGTCCTCTCTCCCCCTACATCTCCCAGGCTGCGTTCAAGGGTCTCTCTGCCTCTGTCTCGTTCTCCCCCTATAATCCCTGCAGTCACAGCCGTGCCAACAGGTCCAGGCTGTGTAATAACATACAGTACACAACCGCTGGTGTAAGGTAATCAAGTGTTTACTCAAGTAGTGTACTTGAGCACAATGTTGAGACACTTTTACTTTACTGGAGTAATTCCAATGTTCGATACCTTTACTTGATCTACTCCACTACATCTCAGAGGCAAATATTGTACTTTTTGGTACACTGCAAGTATTTGAAAACTTCAGCTAGTTACTTTGTAGATTTGATTTACTAAATTACTAATTTGAGTTACTACACATTACTTCAGCCCTATTTAAACGTCGGCTTTTCTAACAATAGCTGATCTACAGCTCACAATTTTCCAAATATTTTTTAACACAAATATCCACGTGAAACCTTGTGAAAAGGGACATTCTGCATAACGAGTATATTGACACTTGATCTTTTAGTACTTTAAGTGTATTCTGATGGCAAATACATTTGCACTACTATGCAAGTAAATGTTTCATACCAGACATTTAACAGAGTATTTCAACGTTGCAATATTGATACTTTTACTAAAATGTGAGTACATCTTCCACCACTGTACAGTCCACAGTCCACCACCCGCGGTGCCTGCAAGCGTCTGTACCCTGGACCCTCCACCAGCATGTAATCCAGACTCCATGGAGCCTCCCCAGCCGAGCCTGCGTCAATTGAGACATTTATCTTCCACTGCCAGGACTGCACTGAATTACTTATTGTGCGTCATTATTTTGTGCTTTAACTATTGAAAAATAGCAGATATACAAGCTCACAGCGCGCGCTGCAAGCTTGTAGATCTGCTATTTTTGAAAGAATCTTGAAAATTTGAATTTTGACCCGATTCTGTGTCTTTTGAATCCTTCTAAGGTATATATATTTTTTTTAAAAACCCTATGTTTCTATGTCAGCAATCTGGCCAGCCATCGTCAAAGAAAAGGTCCTTTTCACTTCAACTGGAGCTCAGTTAGTCTGTTCTTGAGAGACTACTATGTCAGTGGTTCTCAAACCTTTTCATGTCAAGGACCCCCACACTGATATTTATTTGGCCACGGACCCCCATCTCAAAATATCTAGTTCCAGGGACCACCCCCAGAAGCAAAATTTGAGTTACAAACGTTCGCTTTAAAAATACATATATTCAAAGATTTGCACACATTTTCACAACTTTCTTTTCCAAAAATAGCAGATCTACAAGCATATCTGCTAGTTAAAGCATTCAATAATTCTAGGCCTAAATGGGTTAAGTAACACACTGTACATGGCAGCAAGTGTGCCCATGTGAGGAGCCACATCTCCAGTACACAATAAAATCTCATCAAATTCATAACATATTTTCTAATTACTCAACTCATTCGGAGGCAACGTGGGGTCCGTTCAGTGTCTTGCCCAAGGACATTTCGACATGTGAGCAGGAGGAGCCGGGATTCAAACCGCCGACCCACGGATAATTGAAAGACCCGCTCTACCTCCTGAGCCACAGCCACTCCAAAGTAATACAAACGCGTCTGTGCGTGCGTGTGTGCGTGTGTGTGTGTGTGTGTGTGTGTGTGTGTGTGTGCTGTAGTGTTCCTAAGGGTGAGTGACTGCACACATTTATGTGGTGCACCTGGGCTCTGTGTCTTGCGTGTGTGCGTGTGTGTGTGTGTGTGTGTGTGTGTGTGTGTGTGTGTGTGTGTGTGTGTGTGTGTGTGTGTGTGTGTGTGTGTGAAATGTTTCAGAGTATTATAGGGGCCTAAGGCTGGTTGTATTTTAAGCGTGTGAGTTTGTCACCTTCTCCCCATCAATAGGTGATGAAGGAGCGCCCTGCGCAGGGGGCCCGGGGACACAGGGACCCCCGCAGTGGAGGATGGGTTCAGGGACCCCCTGAGTGGAGGATGGATTGAGGGCACAGGGACACAGGGACCACCACAGTGGAGGATGGGTTCAGGGCACGGGGCCAGCAGCCACCCCAACACTAAATCAATACCGCTATGGGCTCCTTCACTGTGGGTTTTACACTATGCAGGACTGGACACTGGACAGTCATGGCTCGCCACTTTTAATGCACTGCTTATAAACTGATCTACGGCTTGCATTCAAACACTGATTCCTACAGGGAAATAGAAGCAATTGTGTGTAACGCAGTCCTCTTCAAATCGTTTTAACCAGGAAATACCAGGAAAGCATTTGTGTAATTTTAGATTTTAGCGATTTCTTTTCAGAGAAAAACTCTAGCAGATACTGCATACAAGCTCACGGCATGTCACTTTGTGTCAAACTGCGAACTTTAAAACTTAAAAAATGTTCATAACACTAATCTCTTCTGGGGCTCCCTGCCAAAGAACATTTTCAGATGGGGTTCCGTGGCCAGATATATGTCAATTTGGGGGTCCTTGACACAAAAACGTTTTGAGTACTGATTTAGAAGGCACTTGTAAACTGAATTAAACCTTGCATTCAAAGTCTGATTCCTAATTAAATAGAAGTAGTTCTGTGTAATGCAGAGTTTCCCAAATGTTTTTTTTTTTTAAAAGATACCTACATTTGGTGTCTCCCTGGGAGGCTGGGACACAACGGGTTGCATTGCATCGCATATTCTTGAAAATCTCACCAATTTAATTATTTAGCAAAACAGGCCGAAAAGTATTGAAAGAAATGTGATATTTCAGTAAATGCAGCATACTTAGTTCCTTTCCATCACTGTGGGAGCAGTGTGCAGATGGCAGAGCAGAGCAGATCAGTGCATCATTATCAGTTCTCAACACATCTGTCTGAGTAAATTACCTCACAAGGGAAATAAATACTTTACGCTTCGACTCCACTACGCTATGTCTCAGATGCAAATACAATAGTGTATATAATAGTGTACTTTATACTCCACTAAAAATACTTTGAAAACTATGAGTTGCTTTGCAGATACAAATTATTACAAAACATATAGATTACATTAATATTGTATCCCCATTGATTCCGGATGGGGACCCAAATGCATTTGGGACCCCATCCGGAATCAATGGGAGTACATTTATTGTAAACAAATAATTGTCTTAAAATGTTATTGAACTCAATTCTCCATGGTGTGAATAATCGATAGAAAGTCATTTTGGGGGTGAACCATTTCTTTAAACCAGATATTAGACTTTTCCTTTAACAGACTTTGTTGATTGTCTATTTTCGAGAAATGTAAAACAAAATGCTTCAGGGACTTATTTCTGCATCATGAGTACTTTTACTTTTAGTACTGTGAGTATTATATTGATGCCAGCTACTTTCGTAGGTTTACTCAAGAAACAGACTTAAAAGAGAGAGCTATCATTATCCATTCTGAACACATCTGCCCAACTAAATTACCACACAAGGGGGCTTGGCTGCAAGCCAGTGTTTGCGTGTGTGTGTGTGTGTGTGTGTGTGTGTGTGTGTGTGTGTGTGTGTGTGTGTGTGTGTGTGTGTGTGTGTGTGTGTGTGTGTGTGTGTGTGTGTGCGTGCGTGCGTGTGTTTGCGTGCACAGTGCGCTGACGTCCCAAACTATTAATGACTGAAGGCACACACACATTGTGTCTTCGGCAGACTCCTTCATGTTGTCCTCACATGCACTCCATTAACTAAACATGCAATCAAATCCAAGACACAAGCCTGCCCACACACACACACACACACACACACGCACGCACGCACGCACACACAGGACTTTATGAACCGTAAATCGGGAACTTTCTTTGAACCGTAAATCGGGAACTTTCTTTGTTTGGCTTTTTTATTTTTGATTTACATTCATTGCTACTGCATTATTGCCAAACAATATGACATCTAGACCTACTGTATGTACCCAAGGTCTTAGCTTCAGCCTACTGTGTTCGTTTTTGGTCACCTTTAAAGGAGTAGTTCACCCCCAAATGCCATGGAGACTTGAGTTCAATAATATTTCTTTTGTATTTGTCGCATTCCTAAGACAAAAATGTGATTATAGTAAATTTACCCCCATTGATTCCGGATGGGGACCCGAATGCATGGCACTCTGGATGGGGAAACCGTCAGGGTAAGTTTACTATAATACCATTTTTGTCTTAGAAATGCGACATGACCCAAAAAGTATTATTGAACTCAAGTCTCCATGGTGTGATCATAATCATTAGAAACAAAGTCATGTTGGGGTGAGCTACTTCTTTAACTATGTGACAGTTTGATTACTTTCCTCTACTCTCTAAATCCAAATCTTTTTCTCTTCAGCAAGAAAGGGCTAGTGGCAGCGCCGTAAGAATGGCAGCAGCCGTGCACCCTTAAATGCACAAATACTTTTCGTTGTACTGTGTATGTGCTTGTACGTGTACTGTGCTTTGGAAATGAGTTGATCGTTGACAATGAAACTGTGCCTGTACCTGTACTGTATTGTTACAATGACAAATACACTCTATCTATCTATGTTGCTGTGTGTGAAGTTATGGATACTGTTGAAGATGACCGAACATGAATGATCCATGACTAGACACACACACACACACACACACACACACACACACACACACACACACACACACACACACACACACACACACACACACACACACACACACACACACATGCACACACACACGCACACACACCCACAATCATGCATACTGCATGTACTGTAGATCGATCTAAACAAACTTTTGTTTTGTTTTTGGGCTGTATAAAATATACAACTCCACCATACAACAACAGCAGCAGCAGCAGCAGCAAGACTGCAAATGTAATTGCAAAGAAAGAAACTGGGACACACAAAGTAATGTTTGATGTTTGGTGGTGAAACCTCGTGGGTATATAAGAGCCTGAAGCGTGTGTGACACAGAGAAATGTTGCTGTGATATCTGATATGGAATCGACTGGTCGTGATTTAATTAGACTGAACAGTATAGTGGAGACGGTGGTTTCCCAGGGGGTCCTGGTGTGTGTGTGTGTGTGTGCGTGTGCGTGCGTGTGTGCGTGCGTGCGTGCGTGCGTGCGTGCGTGCGTGCGTGCGTGCGTGTGTGTGTGTGTGAAATAGTATAATATACAGCAGCATCACAGTCATTTTGCAGTGCGTCACTCCGCGGCGCTAGCTTGTACATCAGCTATACTTGCGCCAGCAGAGCGCGCAAGCACTGCGTTCGGTGTGGTCTGTATCCGGCTGTCTGTATCTGGAAACCTGTTTCAATAATTCCCTGACACAAACCATGTTGAGATGGGGGGTCCGAGGCCAAACACACATCATTTTGGGGGTCCTTGGCAGAAAAACGTTTGAGACACAAACCATAGCAGATCTACAAGCTCGCGGCACTGTGAGCTTGTATATCTGCTATTGTTCAATAGCCGTTGATATTGTGTGATATTGTGAAATGTATGTATGAAAGGTATGGTATAGTATGCATGCATGTAATTCAGTCTGACTAGAAGCAGGGATAAAATATGTCATGGATCCACCCCTTACTTTGGTAGTGATTCAGAGAGGATAAACAGACAAACCCCCAAAGACAGACATAGCACCAATCCTGACCCTATACTTATCCAGCCCTGGTGAAAGTGGCACCCACAGCCTCTTAACAAGACCATTATGCAGCAGGGCTCATCACCCTGGTCCCTAAAATAGTCATTTAACTGTGTGGAACACACTAATAACATCTTTTTGCAGAGGCAGGGTACTGCATAAACTTTATCCAAAACTGCTCTGACAAGGGAATACTATAAAATAAGTATATTTTGATTCAGAATGAGAATGAAGACGTGTGTGTGTGTGTGTGTGTGTGTGTGTGTGTGTGTGTGTGTGTGTGTGTGTGTGTGTGTGTGTGTGTGTGTGTGTATTCAGGCTGTACATGTCTGCACACGCTGCTCTGACGTTGCATGTGTGCTCAGAAGACACCGCCTCTATGGTGCAATATGTTTACGTATTTGCCTTTTTTACTATTATTATGTATTTTTTAAATACTTCAAATGGCCGATCTACATTGCCATGTTGTGAGGTTGTAAATCAGCTATTTGAAATATTTAAACAATGTTTTTCAAATAGAAGAAAATGTCAAAAGAGTTTAGGGATAAGGGCAGGGTAAGGCATGGGCGGAAATAGGGTCAGGATTGGTGCTACGTCTGTCTTTGGGGTTTGTCTGTCTATCCTCTCTGAATCACTACCAAAGTAATTCAAAAGCATCAAAAGTAGCAGATCTACCGTACAAGCTCGAAACGTGTCACACTTTGAGCTTGTGGATCTGCTACTTTTGACGCTTTTGTGTGACGCTGTAGTGTGATCAAGTAGGACGTTAATTTACAAAATAAAAACAGAACAGGGGTCTTCAACAGGGGGGTCCTCAGAGTTACTACAGGGGGTCCTCCAAACCTTTGTGTGATAGAAACCTCCCCCCCACCATTTTTATATTAACCAATTGAACCCTAGGGTCCATATTTGGAGAACCTTTGCCAAAAATAGCATATCTACAAGCTCACAACGCCTTGAGCTGTGAGGCGTTGTGAGCTTGGGGAAAAAGAGTAGACTAAGTAAACAGTGAAAGGTCAAGTTTATTAAGTATTGACGGTTCAAGTGGTTAAATATTTTAAAACACAAATTGACATGATTCCAAAATACACTGATGATCGTGCTGTCAAACGATGAAACTATATGGAATCTATGAAAAGGTTGTGGGGGTCCCTGCTTCATCTCTCTCTCTCAACTAAGGGGTCCTTGGTCTGAAAACCTTGAAGACCCCTGTGTTAGACAAGTATATGGAGATAAGAGGTTTCTACCCGACAGCAACTAATTGCCAGTGAAATCGGCCTGTGAAGTTTATGGCACAAACATGTGTACTGTATACGTACCTCTCTTCCATGCCCTTTATTTGAGCCTG